>NW_025745098.1:0-798 GCF_021184085.1 Oncorhynchus gorbuscha
TGTCTGTGTTACCCCTTCTGTCTGTGCTACACGTTCAGTAGTGGGCAACAGTGTAAGGTACTTAAGTTAAAATACTTTAAGTATTACTTATGTAGTTTTTTGGAGTATCTGTACTTTTACTTTACTTTCTATATATATTTTTGACAACTTTTTACTTTTTCATCACTACATTCCTAAAGAAAATAATGGAGTTTACTTCATACAGTTTCCCTGACACCCAAAAGTACATTTTGAATGCTTAGCTGGACAGGAAAATGGTCAAATTGAAGCACATATTGGCGGTTCAAGTGCTAGTCCGAACTAGGAAACTGAAATTTCCAACACTAACTGTTTGTAGTCATACACGTGCAGCATTCAACAAAACAGCAATTTCAGTGTTTCTTAGTTTCCTAAACTACTTCTATGCAACTGTTCAGTAGAATAATATAAATCCCAAATGGAAGGAAACAGATTGTTTGTCATCTGTAGCCCCATGAAATCAACCAAAACAAAGCTCTATAACTTAATGCATGCTCATTTTTTATTGAATATACATTCACCTGTATTGTGAATAGGCTTAGGCTACATCATAATTTACCCAGTTTATCAATAGAAAAATGTACCATTCACATGAATGATTATCATTATGTTGATATATTTGATTAATTGATTATATGATTGTATAATTGATTCATTAATGCATCCCTGGATCTCTGAAAAATATATAAATGTATAGTGTAAAAAAAATGAAAGTAATGATATTGAACTGAAAAGATGCCCAACGGTTGAACAGAGCAGGAGCTGAGTTTATCTGTCTGG
>NW_025745099.1:0-55772 GCF_021184085.1 Oncorhynchus gorbuscha
AGACAAACCTGGAGGAATGAACCCATTCCAGGACCTGGGAGCGGGCAGCGGAGAGGTCCGAGGCTTCTTCCGAGCCCACAGGAAGACATCCCTGGGCAGGCTGTGCCGACTTCAGGCAATGGGCCTGGCAGAACAGGCTCCAGCCCACAATAGGACCAGCAGTCCAGTTGATAAGGGGATTGTGGCGCTGGAGCCAAGAAAACCCCAATACCACGGGAACCTGAGGAGACTTGATGAGGATAAACTGTGTAGACTCACCGTGGTTACCGGACACATGCAGGTGGATAGGAGTTGTATTGTGGGTAACCCTGCCTATAGAGAGCCCATCCAGTGCTCTAACTCTCCATATGGCCCACCAGAGTAGTCGTACCTACTGATGAGCCTGGTCTATTTAAAGAACATAATGACCGGCAGTTCTGCAATACAGACACCTCTGGGTGTTAACTTTGGGAAAGGCGTGCCGCTAGCGGGACAAGTCGACAACATCCGGTGAAATTGCAGAGTGCGAAATTCAAACTACAGTATTATAAATATTTAACTTTCATAAAATCACAAGTGTAATACATCAAAATAAAGCCTTCTTTTTAATCCAATGTCAGATTTCAAAAAGGCTTTACGGCAAAATCAAACCATGCGATTATCTGAGGACAGCGCCCCGCATACAAAACCATTGAAAACATATTTCAACCAGGCAGGTGCAACATGAAAGTCAGAAATAGAGATATAATAAAAGCCTTTACCTTTGATGATCTTCTTCTGTTGGCACTCCAAAAGGTCCCAGTTACATCACAAATGGTCCTTTTGTTCGATAATGTCCTTCGTAATATCCACTGGAGAAACTGTTACACTCAACTGAACGACTTGATTAGTTTAGTGTTAGCTAGCTACATAGCTGTCTTTGCTGTCTTCGTATCATCGTATCATCGTATCCAAGATAATTGTGTTGTTTAGGTTTAGAGTGTGTAGTCTTAGAGTGATTATCTTAATTTACCGAGGTTAGCTAGCCAGCTATTTGTCGTCCTTAACGTAGGTGACTCTGCTAGCTAGCCAACAGCTAGCCAACGCTAGCCAACGTCTTCTGTATAGAACTCAACTACCCGGTCGCATTCACAGGTTGTATCACATTTTCACTTCATTTTCATTACAGTACAACGGTTTGATTTGTTTGATCGTAGCTAGCTACTTAGCTAGCTACATAGCCGTCTTTGTATCAAAGATAATTGTGTAGTCTAGAGCGATTTTCTAGGTTCGCTAGCCATCTATTGTCGTTCTTTTAACGCAACGTAACGTAAACAACACTGCTAGCTAGCCTGCTAGCCCCGAATAGCAACACTGCAGAAACTATTACACTCAACGGAACGACTTGATTAGTGTAGTGTCAACAACGCAGCCACTGCCAGCTAGCCTACTTCAGCAGTACTGTATCATTTTAATCATTTTAGTCAATAAGATTCTTGCTACGTAGCTTAACTTTCTGAACATTCGAGACGTGTAGTCCACTTGTCATTCCAATCTCCTTTGCATTAGCGTAGCCTCTTCTGTAGCCTGTCAACTATGTGTCGGTTTATCCCTGTTCTCTCCTCTCTGCACAGACCATACAAACGCTCCTCACCGCGTGGTCCGCGGCCACCCTACTCTGGTGGTCCCAGCGCATGACCCACGTGGAGTTCCAGGTCTCCGGTAGCCTCTGGAACTGCCAATCTGCGGTCAACAAGGCAGAGTTCATCTCAGCCCATGCCTCCCTCCAGTCCCTCGACTTCTTGGCCCTGACGGAAACATGGATCACCACAGACAACACTGCTACTCCTACTGCTCTCTCTTCGTCCGCCCACGTGTTCTCGCACACCCCGAGAGCGTCTGGTCAGCGGGGTGGTGGCACCGGGATCCTCATCTCTCCCAAGTGGTCATTCTCTTTCTCCCTTACCCATCTGTCTATCGCCTCCTTTGAATTCCATGCTGTCACAGTTACTAGCCCTTTCAAGCTTAACATCCTTATCATTTATCGCCCTCCAGGTTCCCTCGGAGAGTTCATCAATGAGCTTGATGCCTTGATAAGCTCCTTTCCTGAGGACGGCTCACCTCTCACAGTTCTGGGCGACTTTAACCTCCCCACGTCTACCTTTGACTCTTTCCTCTCTGCCTCCTTCTTTCCACTCCTCTCCTCTTTTGACCTCACCCTCTCACCTTCCCCCTACTCACAAGGCAGGCAATACGCTCGACCTCATCTTTACTAGATGCTGTTCTTCCACTAACCTCATTGCAACTCCCCTCCAAGTCTCCGACCACTGCCTTGTATCCTTTTCCCTCTCGCTCTCATCCAAGACCTCCCACACTGCCCCTACTCGGATGGTATCGCGCCGTCCCAACCTTCGCTCTCTCTCCCCGCTACTCTCTCCTCTTCCATCCTATCATCTCTTCCCTCCGCTCAAACCTTCTCCCACCTATCTCCTGATTCTGCCTCCTCAACCCTCCTCTCCTCCCTCTCTGCATCCCTTGACTCTCTATGTCCCCTATCCTCCAGGCCGGCTCGGTCCTCCCCTCCCGCTCCGTGGCTCGATGACTCATTGCGAGCTCACAGAACAGGGCTCCGGGCAGCCGAGCGGAAATGGAGGAAAACTCGCCTCCCTGCGGACCTGGCATCCTTTCACTCCCTCCTCTCTACATTTTCCTCCTCTGTCTCTGCTGCTAAAGCCACTTTCTACCACGCTAAATTCCAAGCTGCTGCCTCTAACCCTAGGAAGCTCTTTGCCACCTTCTCCTCCCTCCTGAATCCTCCGCCCCCTCCCCCCCCTCCTCCCTCTCTGCAGATGACTTCGTCAACCATTTTGAAAAGAAGGTCGACGACATCCGATCCTCGTTTGCTAAGTCAAACGACACTGCTGGTTCTGCTCACACTGCCCTACCCTGTGCTCTGACCTCTTTCTCCCCTCTCTCTCCAGATGAAATCTCGCGTCTTGTGACGGCCGGCCGCCCAACAACCTGCCCGCTTGACCCTATCCCCTCCTCTCTTCTCCAGACCATTTCCGGAGACCTTCTCCCTTACCTCACCTCGCTCATCAACTCATCCCTGACCGTTGGCTACGTCCCTTCCGTCTTCAAGAGAGCGAGAGTTGCACCCCTTCTGAAAAACCTACACTCGATCCCTCCGATGTCAACAATTACAGACCAGTATCCCTTCTTTCTTTTCTCTCCAAAACTCTTGAACGTGCTGTCCTTGGCCAGCTCTCCCGCTATCTCTCTCTGAATGACCTTCTTGATCCAAATCAGTCAGGTTTCAAGACTAGTCATTCAACTGAGACTGCTCTCCTCTGTATCACGGAGGCGCTCCGCACTGCTAAAGCTAACTCTCCTCTGCTCTCATCCTTCTAGATCTATCGGCTGCCTTCGATACTGTGAACCATCAGATCCTCCTCTCCACCCTCTCCGAGTTGGGCATCTCCGGCGCGGCCCACGCTTGGATTGCGTCCTACCTGACAGGTCGCTCCTACCAGGTGGCGTGGCGAGAATCTGTCTCCTCACCACGCGCTCTCACCACTGGTGTCCCCAGGGCTCTGTTCTTGGCCCTCTCCTATTCTTGCTATACACCAAGTCACTTGGCTCTGTCATAACCTCACATGGTCTCTCTTATCATTGCTATGCAGACGACACACAATTAATCTTCTCCTTTCCCCTTCTGATGACCAGGTGGCGAATCGCATCTCTGCATGTCTGGCAGACATATCAGTGTGGATGACGGATCACCACCTCAAGCTGAACCTCGGCAAGACGGAGCTGCTCTTCCTCCCGGGAAGGACTGCCCGTTCCATGATCTCGCCATCACGGTTGACAACTCCATTGTGTCCTCCTCCCAGAGCGCCAAGAACCTTGGCGTGATCCTGGACAACACCCTGTCGTTCTCAACTAACATCAAGGCGGTGGCCCGTTCCTGTAGGTTCATGCTCTACAACATCCGCAGAGTACGACCCTGCCTCACACAGGAAGCGGCGCAGGTCCTAATCCAGGCACTTGTCATCTCCCGTCTGGATTACTGCAACTCGCTGTTGGCTGGGCTCCCTGCCTGTGCCATTAAACCCCTTCAACTCATCCAGAACGCCGCAGCCCGTCTGGTGTTCAACCTTCCCAAGTTCTCTCACGTCACCCCGCTCCTCCGTTCTCTCCACTGGCTTCCAGTTGAAGCTCGCATCCGCTACAAGACCATGGTGCTTGCCTACGGAGCTGTGAGGGGAACGGCACCTCAGTACCTCCAGGCTCTGATCAGGCCCTACACCCAAACAAGGGCACTGCGTTCATCCACCTCTGGCCTGCTCGCCTCCCTACCACTGAGGAAGTACAGCTCCCGCTCAGCCCAGTCAAAACTGTTCGCTGCCCTGGCCCCCCAATGGTGGAACAAACTCCCTCACGACGCCAGGACAGCGGAGTCAATCACCACCTTCCGGAGACACCTGAAACCCCACCTCTTTAAGGAATACCTAGGATAGGTTAAGTAATCCCTCTCACCCCACCCCCCCTAAGTTTTAGATGCACTATTGTTAAGTGACTGTCCCACTGGATGTCATAAGGTGAATGCACCAATTTGTAAGTCGCTCTGGATAAGAGCGTCTGCTAAATGACTTAAATGTAAATGTAAATGTAAAAACTCAGTTCAGCTGCCGAGCTTCAGTCAATAATCCACCCAGTTTCCCCTCCATCAAAATGAATCCCAAACGTTACTAATAAACCTTTCCAAACAAGTCAAACAACGTTTATAATCAAACCTTAGGTACCCTAATATGTAAATAAATGATCAAATTTAAGAGGGAGAATCGTTATTATCTTTACCGGAGAAAAATACCAAAGAACGCATTCTCTTCCACGCGCTTGGAAACACTACAGCCAAAATGGGAGCCACCTTGACAAACTACAACTTCCTTGTTATTGCCACAATGTTATGGTCACTACAGCCAGTGGGACCTGATATTGCTTTGGAGTAAAGCTCTTCAGCATTAGTGAAGACATGATAAATACACTATAGGTATGCACTCTAGTTGGTTGAGGGATAACCTGGGTCATATTACAGCCATTAGTCACAGTTAGAAGCTTTCTCTTGAGAGGACAGCTAGTTGCTAACCAGTCAATGTTTAGGTCACCCAGAAAATAGACCTCTCTGTTAACATCATCACACATTATCAGGCATTGCACATATACAGTATTATCCATATACTGACTGTTTGCACCTGGTGGCCTATACCAGCACCCCAAAAATAGGCTTTAGATGAGGCAGGTGAACATGAAACCACAACCCTTCAAAAACATGATATCCTCTCTAAGCTTTACAGGAATATGGCTCTGAACATATATACAGCAACACCTCCCCCCATATCTCATGTCAGCAAGTTATTGATTTCATGAACTTCATTACTAAGGCTACATATATTAATATGGGTTATTCTTAGCCCTTTCCTGGATAGATTATTGGACAACAAATCAATCAAATTAAAATAAAGACATTGTTTGGCTAATAGAGTTAGTCAATCAGATACTTACTTGTCAGTTGGTGTGTGTGTGATGTTGGGTTGAAGATACTGACCTGGAGGCTTGGCTCTCTCACTCATCCCAGTTTTTTGGGAGGGAGGGTGGACAATGAGCTTGTCATAGCAGATGTAAGCAATGTCGCTGTGTTCTTTGGCATCTTTCATAGCTGTTATTTCTGCCGACGGCACACAGCTTCAGAGAAGTCCTTGTTGAGGAAGATGTTGGTTCCTCTCAAGTTCTTGGCACTCTCCAGAACAGCCATCTCTTCCAATGGGATGAGTGAAATATTCTGCTTTTACAAAAAAATGTTACGCTGTTTTCAAATGAAACACAGTCCCTTGCTCTTGTCAAAGCTTTAGACCTTTTAACCAGTGGTCATATGTCATAGTGCTTGGCTCTCAGAGTCAAGGTGACAGCAAAAAGCAAAGTACGGCCTCAATATCGGAGTATTACATTGGCTCTATCACCTGGAGACAATACGGTCTACCGTTGCTATGGAGTTCTGCATGGAGATCCATCGTACAGTAGATGGCCTTCTGACAGGGAGATGAAACGGTAGGAGAGAGCAGTTCTGATCAATTTTTTTTTTTTTTTTTTATCCTCTAAGAAAAGTACACGTTACTTGTACCTTCCATATCTAAGTTATGCTCCCCACAGTCAACTGACTTGACAGATGCTTTCTTTCTTGATCAGCAATTTTTCAACTCCAGCCTGCGAGGAAGGAAAGCCATCGTTTGTAGCTGCTGCGACTGTAACAGCTAAGGGGATCCAAATAACAAATACATGGTCTTGCTCTCCTCTGCTTTTTACAAAGTTGTTTGGCTTAATTTATCCTGATATCTAAGTTCTGTTGTCTGCTATTGTGTATTTGTTTCCCAGTGAGTAACCTACCCAACGTTGTCTACAACTCTTTCCAGAAGACAACATCCAAAACCTTGACACCCTCTAACAAAGTGCCAGATATGGTAGTGAATGTACAACCAAGTAGAGTCTGAGTCAGTGCTGCTCACATTCCACATTCCAGGGAGCTGAAGTTAGGTGATTTGGGCATAACTTCTGATAGCTGGAGGAAGGCCTAAACCTCAGACAGTTACGGTAGGCTGTACTGAAAGACATGCTCTAGGACTTTGGTGAGTAGTACAGTAAGTATTTTTTTAAACCTCCCGCTTTGGGCTGGATGTTTCAATGTGTGGTTCATATATCCCTAATCTATGAACAAAAGTACTGTTTTTCCTCAATTAGCTACAAAATCCCTAGTTTGAAAGCAATGATTTTCTGGAAGCTGTGCTGCGCCATTTTCAGTACATTTGAACCCCAAGCTTCAGCCCCTCGCCATATGAATGACAGTTAGCAAGATGCACATGATGCACCCACAGCAGAGGGAGAGAGGAAGCAATAACACGGTGGACATATCTGCACACACAGCACCTTCAGAAAGTTTTCACACCCCTTGACTTTTTCTACATTTTTGTTGTGTTACAGCCTGAATTTAAAATGGATTAAACTGAGATGTTGTGTCACTGGCCTACACAAAATACTCCCTAATGTCAAAGTAAAAAAAAATGTTTAAAGAATGTATTGAAAATGAAAAGCTGAAATGTCTTGAGTCAATAAGTATTCAACCACTTTGTTATGGGAAGCCTAAATAAGTTCAGGAGTAGAAAATGTGCTTAACAAGTCACATAATAAGTTGCATAGACTCACTGTGTGCAATAATAATAGTGTTTAATATGATTTTTGAATCACTACCTCATCTCTGTACCCCACTCATACAATTATATGTAAGGTCCCTCAGTCGAGCAGTGAATTTCAAACACAGATTCAACCACCACTTTTTCCAATGCCTCAAAAAGAAGGGCACCTATTGTTAGATGGGTGAAAAAAATAAAAAAAAGACATTTAATATCCCTTTGAGCAAGCTGAAGTTATTAATTACACATTGGATGGTGTATAAATATACCCGGTCACCTCAAAGATGGTAGTAACTCAGTTACCGGAGAGGAAGGAAACTACTCAGGGATTTCACTATGAGGCCAATGGTGACATTAAAACTGTTACACAGTTTAATGGCTGTGATAGGAGAAAACTGAGGATGGATCAACAACATTGTTGTTACTCCACAATACTAATCAGAATTACAGAGTGAAAGGAAGGAAGCTTGTACAGAATACAAAATATTCCAAAACGTGCATCCTGTTTTCAACAAGGGACAGAAGTAATACTGCAAAATATGTGTCAAAGAAATGTACTTTTTGTCCTGAATACAAAGCGTTAAGTTTGTGGCAAATACAACACATCACTGAGTACCACTCTTTATATTTTCAAGCGTGGTGGTGGCTGCATCATGTTATGTTTATGCTTGTCATCGGCAAGGACTAGGGATAAAAATAAATGGAATAGAGCTAAGCACGGGCAAAATACTAGAGGAAAACCTTATTTAGTCTGCTTTCCAACATTCACTGGGAGACAAATGTTCCTTTCAGCAGGACAATAACCTAAAACACAAGGCCCAATATACACTGGAATTGCTTAACAAAACAGCATTGAATGTTCCTGAGTGGCCTAGTTACAGTTTTGATTTAAATTGGCTTGAAAATCTATGCCAAGATTTGAAAATGGCTGTCTAGCAGTGATCAACAATCAACTTGACAGAGCTTGAAGAATTTCTGAAATAATAATGGGAAGAATACTGTATAATCCAGGTGTGCAAAGCTCTTATAGACTCACCCAGAAAGACTCACAGCTGTAATTGCTGCAAAAGGTGCTTCTTACATGTATTTGAATCATGGGTATCTGAATCATGGGTGTGAGTACTTATGTAAATAAAAACAAGTTTTCTTTTTGACATTATTTGGTATTGTGACTTAATCCATTTTAAATTCAGGCTGCAACACAACAATAAGCCAAAGAGTGTGAGTACTTTCTGAAGGCACTGTATGTGATGTAGCAGGCAATTTAAAGGGGATAGCTTTTTGCTTGCGAGTGCTACTTTCACTACTTACACTAAAAGGTACACAAATCTACCACCGAATCCCTATAAATGAATTGAAATTAATAGGGATTATCAACCACCAAAACCACACAAGATTCCAAAGAGAAAATGATATTAGCCTCTATCTCTATCTCTCTCTTCTCTCTTGTAGCCTCATAGGAACAATGAGTTTTTATAAAGTTGATACACAAAAACAATTACACAGCATTAACGATATTAGGATCGATGATGACATTGAACATAACATTGTAACGTATTTATAGCTCTAATCATCGTCATTACAGACTGAGGCTGTACAATTAAATGTTGATTCATTCGTCTAGCCTCCGTTTCCAGTCTCCTCCCCTCCTTGACGACGTCACCAATCTCTTAGAGCAGAGCGCTTTTTACAGAACGAGCACTCATCTAAGGGAGCTGAAAAAGAACAACGTCCGAAGCCCTTTCCCGAAGTTCCCGATACGTTTTGGAACCCGGTCAACATTTTGATTAGGTGTTCAACATTTTGATTTAGTGTTTACAAACCCTGGTAAGGTATGTCAAGCTTCTAAACTATTTTACATTTCGTTAAACGAGAGAGATGTCAAGATACAGTAGGCCTATTTATGATAACCAACCGATTAAATGATGAAGCACCCAAGTCATCGTATTGGGTTTCCAATACTTTCTGAAGTCATGCCTTACTTGTCGTATCCGATACATAATGTATAAATGGTTGTATTAATGAGCAATGAATTTAAAAGTCTTCACTATATGCCCCTGAATAGTCTTTTATGAAACTCTCTTTGTTGAATGTAGCAAATAGCGGTAACTGACACTTCATACTACACCGTTGACCATGTGTAGCCTACTACCACAAGAGCTGTTGCTATGAAACAGTATGGGGCTCCCTGTAATGTTTGCAGTGTTGCCAAATAATACATTTTCACCAGCAGCATCACGCCGAGTGGCGCAGCGGTCTAATGAACTGCATCTCAGTGCTAGAGGCATCGCTACAGACCCTGGTTCGATTCCAGGCTGTATCGCAACTGGCTAACTCCCATAGGGTAGTTGCACAATTGGCTCAGCGTCCTCCAGGTTAAGGTTTGGTCGGGGTAGGCCGTCACTGTAAATAAGAATTTGTTATTAACTGACTCGCCTAGTTAAATAATTGAAATAAGAAAATCAACATCAACTTTATACTATAACATAGTATAAAAATATAGAACTATAGAAACCATCATCATCATACTCTTCTTTCTCTTGTTACCTATTCTCCTCTTCCTCCATTCTTTATTAGCAAATCACATATCATGTCTGTTGTCATAATGAAGGGATATGCTCCTAAATATCACACATTCAATTCAAGGAGAAATAGAAAGTAATGAACGATGCGATTTTCCATGTTGTAACATTCATGAACCTTTTACTGCAGTGGGCTAAATCAGGGTCACAAAGAGTCATTCTTGGTAGTCTTAAACAAATCTACTTTGAAACAAAAGTATACACCTCACACACATGGTTATAGTTTGCATCCCAATATTACACTTTATATACATCACAGAAGACGGAACTATAACAAAACGGTTTGACAGATTTCCGGGTGTTTAAAAAAAGTCTGTTTATTAATTATGGAATTCTGAAAAATATGAGTAACACTAGTCATTTGACTGAGGAAAAGGGTTACGCTATTGGAGTCTTTCAAATTTGATACCATTTTTTTCCCAAAATGATTTTGAAGCCAGACCATTTATCCTCAGTATTATTTTGGTAATTACATATTCATAGTGTGTGTGTGTGTGTTATTGTATGTTATTGTGTGTGTGTGTGTTTGTGTGTGTGTGTGTGTTGTGTGTGTGGCAGCAGAACAGCATTGTTGTTGGTATTGGGAGGCCCTTATTGCCTTTCTCTCAGACTGCATTAGAAGTGGATCAGGGCTTGGGACTGAGACGGGGGCGTGGGTAGCTGCCTGCCTGGGTAGTGAGGGGATTTTAGGCTTATCAAATGACCTTATCCACCAGGGTGCATCCCAAATAGCACCCTATCCCCTATACAGTGCACTACTTTTGACGGTGCACTTTATAGGGAATAGGGTGTCGTTTGGGACACAAACCAAAGGCTCAGGACGTGTTGGAGAACATGCAGCTCTCACTCACATTTGACATGCCCCTCACGCCTACCCTTTACTGTTGTCACTCAACATTGTGGGCCTTTGACTCAAATTAATGTATCAGACTCTGTCATACGCCAGTCCTTCCCAAGCACAGTTATGATTCAGTAAAGGAAATATCTTGCACCCCATGATTTCAAAGCGTTCCAGAATCTATGTTGTTAAACCTGTGACGGGTGAAAAAAACAAATGATCACAATAACATAGTAACTGCACCTTTCATGACTCTCATGACTTTATTCAAGGCTGTTGAATGCAGCTTAGCTCTGCCGTCTCGCTGTGTGACATCAGACACCTTTTCATTTCCTGGCTGAGATGATTTAAACCAGAGGGTTTGGGGGATTCTAAGATACAGCAGGAATGTGGGCTGAGAGGTGCTCTACTGTAGTAGACCGGAGACCTGCCTGTAGTTGGTCTGTTTCCCATCAGAGAAGCATCTCCTCTTGTCTTGCTCTCGTCTTGTCCTATTCTCTTCTTCTCTCCTTTACTGCATCTCTTCCTTCCTGTTTTTTCTTCTCTTCTTCTCGTCCTCTTCTTAATTAATTAATGGGGGGGGGGTGGCATATGAAAAAGAGGGCTTTGGTTTCAGAAGTAAGACAGAAAAAGCTTAATATCGTTTTTCTACTGGTACAGGGCATATTGCTGTATTTGATCAAATAAAGGAAACTTCACGACAGTGTGACCAGGATAGGAGGGGTGTATACTTTTGGGAGGGGTCTGGAACTGTACTGTGGATTTCACTGTTGTTCACACTGGTGAGGAGGAGCCATAACCTACAGTCAGTCACCTGTCTGTCTAGTCTACTAACTGAGTTTAAGCTGTCTGGTGTGTGGAGGGTCAAACACACAAAAGTTAGGCAGTACACATGGGTTAAGGACAGTGATGGTAAGGTCAGTGTAGCAAGGTTAGCCATGCTGTATGTATCTGACCACTGCAGTGGTAGAATTATGCAGTGTGCCATTACTCCTATGGGTTTTACAGATCAGCATTTTGTCACTTTGAGACATTAAAGGTCAGATGCAGCCTTTTTAAAAATCTCAATATCAAATCATTTCTGGGTAACAATTAAGTACCTTACTGTGATTGTTTAAATTAAAATGGTCAGATAGAAACTATTACACTAAAAGGGCATTTTCACAATTTCACAGTATTATTCTAACCTCATAGTGTGGACATACAGTATATATATATACCATTGTCTTAAAGGCCCATAGCAGTCAAAAATAACGATATATATATATATATATTGGAGAAAAGCCCAAATATGTGTCTTTTGACAACAGTACAGTGCATTTGGAAAGTATTCAGACCCATTGACTTTTTCCACATTTTGTTACGTCACAGCCTTATTCTAAAATGGATTAAATGTTTATTTGTTCTCCTCTACGCACATTTTCTCATAATGACATAGCAAAAACAAGTTTTTAGACATTTTTGCAAAAGTATAAAAAATATAAACTGAAATATGACATTTACATAAGTATTCAGATCCTTTACTTAGTACTTTGCTGAAACACCTTTGGCAGCGATTACAGCCTTGAGTCTTCTTGAGTATGACGCGAAAAGCTTGGCACACCTGTATTTGGGGAGGTTCTCCCATTCTTCTCTGCAGATCCTCTTAATCTCTGTGAAGTTGGATGTGGAGTGTCACTGCACAGCTAATTTCACGTCTGTCCAGAGATGTTCGATTGCGTTCAAGTCCTGGCTCTGGCTGAGCCATTCAAGGACATTCAGAGACTTGTACCGAAGCCACTCTTGTGTTGCCTTGGCACGTGCTTAGGGTTGTTGTCCAGTTGGAAGGTGAACTTTCACTCCAGTCTGATGTCCTAAGCTCTCTGGAGCAGGTTTTCATCAAGGATCTCTCTGTACTTTGCGCCGTTCATCTTTCCCTCGGTCCTTACTGGTCTCCCAGTCGGGCTGTCATACCTTTTTACTAAGGAGTGGCTTCTGTCTGGCCACTCTACCATATGGCCTGATTGGTGGAGTGCTGTAGAGATGGTTGTCCTTCTGGAAGGTTCTTCCATCTCCACAGAGGAATTCTGGAGCTCTGTCAGACTGACCATCGGGTTCTTGGTCACCTCCCTGACCAAGGCCCTTCTCCCCAGATTTCTCAGTTTGGCCAGGTGGCCAGCTCTTCTTTCATTTAAGAATCATGGAGGCCACTGTGTTCTTGGGGACCTTCATTGCTGCAGAACATGTTATGTGTGCCTCGACACAATCCTGTCTCGAAGCTCTACGGACAATTCCTTCAACCTCTTGGCTTGGTTTTTGCTCTGACATGCACTGTCAACTGTGGGAACTTTTATAGACAGGTGTGGGCCTTTCCAAATCATATTTAATCAATTGAATTTACCACAGGTGGACTCCAATCAAGTTGGAGAAACATCTCAAGGATGATCAATAGAAACAGGATGCACCTGAATTTCGAGTCTCGTAGAAAAGGATCTGAATACTTGTTTGTTTCTAATACAGTTGCTAAATACAAAATACATTTGCTAAAATTTCACTTTGTCATTATATTATTTTATATTGATTTTGTGTAGATTGATGAGGATTTTAAAAAATGAAATTCATTTTAGAATAAGGCTGTAACGTAATTTTGGGGGGTAAAAAGTCAAGGGGTCTGAATACTTCCGAATGCACTGTATATATATATCTCTTTATACCATGGCAGTGTTGGATACTTGTTTCTGATTGGCTTGAAGGCAAGAGCATTCTAGAGAGTGCATTATTTCCCTGTAACACACTGTATGACATAACGGGAGAATTCAATGGCTATAGTTCATTTTTAAATGTTCTATGTTTACACTGCTTTTAAAAGCAAAAGTGCCATTGTTTAATTTGATTTCCATGTTAGCAAGGTAGTTGGGTTAGCAAAACTAGCAAGTCTATTTGTTTCGTTACCAAAACAAATACTGCAGCTATCTGGTAAACTTGCTAGCTATTTCAGTGGATGTCGAATACATTTGTACCTGCAAATTAACAAATTTTTAGCATTCCTTGGAAAATAATGCAACTCCCTAGCACATCGTGGAAAATACCTTCCATGCCGGTTGTTATTTTCCATATAGCGCATAGCTCCTCGTTGATTTACCCTTACGTGTGTATGTAAACAGGAACTGAGAGCACTTGAGCAGGATATAAACTCTATTGAGCTAAAACTGCTCACACAGAATGACCCTGGTCTGGACAGAATTTTGCAAGACAAAATACATAAACTGGGGTTCCTATATGAGAGGGTGAAAGGGGCCTTGGTCAGGTCTCCTTTAATACTCTCAGGGACATGGTATGACAAAATATCCTAGCGCGTAAAAATAAATCAATTGGAACAGTCGGTAGGGAGTTTGACCTCCCAATAAAGGTGATTTTAACATTCAAATGATCTTCCTCTTCTCCTCTTCACTCTCTCTCCTGCCATCTCAGAGCTGTGAAGAGCAAACAGTGTCACAGTCCTCAAAAGCCTCAATCCAGCCTCCCCATTAATGGCTGCAGGTAGCCTAGCGGTTAGAGCGTTTGGTAGCTATTTTGAATGCCCAAGGTGAAAAATCTGTTGATGTGCCCTTGAGCAATGCACCTAATCCTAATTTCTTCAGTGGCGCTGTTGATAATGGCTGACCCTGGCTGTGACTCCACTTTCAGGGGGAGTTGAGATATGCACATTTCCATTTTTACATGTGTATAATACACACTTGTACATGTGTGAAACAGGACCAATATATATTTGTATTATTGGGGCTGGGAGAGGCTTGGGACCTCACAATATGATATTAGCATGATACTTTTGTGCTGACAAGATATGTATAGCGATTCTATATGTATTGTGATTCAATTCCATAATTGTGATTCTATGTTCCAAACATATGTCTGCTGCAGAGAGACAAGAGAGAGATATGAGAAAACAAGTTTTTATCTGTCATGGCAATAAAAGTGCTGGAAACAAATGGTCTTCCTGTTTAAAAAGAAGATGGAGAACAAGCTATGAATGAAATATTCTTTGGTGCAGGACCGGTACAGCCAACTAGCGCAAAAATTGTCCAAACAATACCACACGATATAAATAATATCCTCATATGTAACTGCATAGAGTTAATCCGCCATCACAAATGATTAGTTACCAAGCTATAGCCAAATAAACTCTAAATACACATCTCAAAACATAAATCAAATCCCAGATATTTACCTGTTTTATGTGAACGATAGGGAACACAATTGTCAAGACAATGTCTACTATACATGATTTTCAATGTTTGGTACACAGAGTGGAATATAATGGAGGGAGATGCTTGGAAGGGGAAGGGGCACAAACAGCCATTCATTTCTATTACCCGTTACTGTCGCATTGGAGTTTCCTAGGAAGCTTGTCTCCCTTCTCTGCTAGCTTGTCTGGTGCAGTACAGTATAGAAGTTGACCGATTAATCGGAAAGGCCGATTAATTAGGGCCAATTTCAAGTTTTCATAACAATCATTAATCGGCATTTCTGGACACCGATTGTGGCCTATTACATTGCACTCCACGGGGAGACTGCGTGGCAGGTTGACAACCTGCTATGCGAGTGCAGCAAGGAGCCAAGGTAAGGCCCTAGCTAGCATTAAACTTATCTTATACTTATAAAAAACAATCAATCTTAACATAATCACTAGTTAACTACACATGGTTGATGAAATTACTAGTTTATCTAGCTTGTCCTGCGTTACATATAATCGATGCCGTGCCTGTTAATTTATCATTGATTCACAGCCTACTTCGCCAAACGGGTGATTTAACATGCGCATTCGCGAAAAAAGCAGTCTTTGCACCAATGTGTACCTAACCATAAACATCAACGCCTTTCTTAAAATCAATATACAAGTATATAAAACCTGCATATTTAGTTAATATTGCCTGCTAACATGAACTTCTTTCAACTAGGGAAATTGTGTCACTTCTCTTGCGTTCTGTGTCACTTCTCTTGCATTCTGTGCAACAGAGTCAGGGTATATTCAGCAGTTTTGGCCACCTGGCTCGTTGCGAACTGTGTGAAGACTATTTATTCCTAACAAAAACAGCCAACTTCGCCAAACGGGGGATGATTTAACAAAAGCGCATTTGCGGAAAAAAACACAATCGTTGCACGAATGTACCTGTCAGGACCCGGTTACGAACCCGGGTCTCCGGAGTGAGAAACAGTCACTTAACCAACTGAGCCACGAATAGTCGGCAGAACCCAGAAGATGAGGCAGACACAGCAGTACTTGAGACGGTGTATTTAATGAAGTAAAAAGTTAAGTTCTTCAGGAAAACATGTAACTCCACAACCTCAAAAGGAATCCTACAAGAACAAAGGTAATCCTCCAAGACAAAAAAGGTAAATCCACAAGGTGGAAGATAAAGCCTCAAAAGATACTCAAAAAACAAACAAACAAGAACAAAAAACAGAATTCCACAAGAGAGTCCACCGGGATCAACAAGAGTTCTCAGAGTACTAGGGCTGGGTGCTAACATACAAACACAGAGCAAAGAACTGAGGAAAACAAAGGGTTTAAATACAATCAGGGGAAATGAGGCACAGGTGCAAATAATAATGGGGATCAAGGGAAAACAAAAGGTCAAAAGGCACAATGGGGACATCTAGTGACCAAAAACCGGAACAACGCTGGCCAAATCCTGACATGTACCTAACCATAAACATCCATGCCTTTATTAAAATCAATACACAGAACTATATTTTATTAAATCTGCATATTTAGTTAAAGGAAATCCAGGTTAGCAGGCAATATTAAACAGGGGAAATTGTGTCACTTCTCTTGCATTCATTTCACACAGAGTCAAGGTATATGCAACAGTTTGGGCCGACTGGCTCATTGCGAACTAATTTGCTAGAATTGTATGTAATTATGACGTAACATTAAAGGTTGTGCAATGTAACAGGAATATTTAGACTTATGGATGCCACCCGTTAGATAAAATACGGAACGGTTCCGTATTTCACTGAAAGAATAAACATTTTGTTTTCAAAATGATAGTTTACAGATTTGACCATATTAATGACCTTAAGGCTCATATTTCTGTGTGTTATTATGTTATAATTAAGTATATGATTTGATATTTGATAGAGCAGTCTGACTGAGCGGCGGTAGGCAGCAACAGGCTCGTAAGCATTAAATCAAACAGCACTTTCGTGTGTTAGCCAGCAGCTCCGCTGTGCTTCAAACATTGAGCTGTTTATGACTTCAAGCCTATCAACTCCTGAGCTAGTTAGCGGGATGCGTGCTAATAGCGTTTCAATCGGTAATGTCACTCGCTCTGAGACCTTGAAGTATTTGTTATAGTCAATCGTCAAAGGTATATGAAATACAAATGGCATAAAGAGAAATAGTCCTATAATTCCTATAATAATTACAACCTAAAACTTCTTACCTGGGAATATTGAAGACTCATGTTAAAAGGAACCACCAGCTTTCATATGTTCTCATGTTCTGAGCAAGGAACTTAAACGTTAGCTTTTTTACATGGCACTTATTGCGTTTTTACTTTCTTCTCCAACACTTCGTTTTTGCATTATTTAAACCAAATTGAACATGTTTGAATATTTATTTGAGGCTAAATTGATTTTATTGATGTATTATATTAAGTTAAACTAAAAGTGTTCATTCAGTATTGTTGTAATTGTCATTATTACAAATAAATAAATACATTTAAAAAAGTTGCAGACTAATCGGTATTGGCTTTTTTGGTCCTCCAATAAATGTTATCGGTGTTGAAAAATCATAATCGGTCGACCTCTAGTACAGTATAATGATGAGGTTTCAGTCTCTGTCATGCTGGCTGGGTCACTCACCAGTCAACCTCTCTTTAACCCTGCTCCCGTTCAGAGGCTGGCATCATATTAACGAGGCCTGGCTGTGCCAGAGGACTGGACTCAAATATGGAGGAACAAGGGCAATGAGAGTATGTGATCAATCATAGTGTGGGCCATTTCCACACACACGAAGCATACACAAACACGAGAGCATACACACACATTGTGGTTCACATCAATTTTAGAAGTCACATACTCGACAGGAGGAGAATATTGGGCTATCAACCATACACATCTCAAAATATTGGAACAAATGTACCTCCAAAATTGGTTTTGTTCATCTGGTGGTTTTGGTAATGCTGGAAGCCTTTTTCCATCAGGGGGTGTAGAGCTAGCTAAGCTAAGGCTGAAAAATAACATCGTTTTCCAACTTTCCACTTCATAATTAATGGTTGGGCTAAACACAAGTACCTTGCTTACTAATCCTTTTGATAAAACACCCGAGCACCTCTGTTATGAGGAGAGACATTAAATGCAGAGGCATTAAATGAGTTAGGGAAGAATTCATTTCTACTTATTTCATGTATTCTCGTGAGATATAGGCCTAGCTTTAGCTATTACAGCCTGCATACACACACACACGCACGCACGCACGCACACGCACACACACACACACACACACACACACACACACACACACACACACACACACACACACACACACACACACACACACACACACACACACACACACACACACACACACACACACACCGTGAAACAGTCTGAAGCCCATTAGTGTCAGAAAGCTCCACTTAGTTCCATTAGCTGAGAAATAACTTTAGCTCAATTATGATGTTGTGTCACTGTGTTGGAAATTAATTTAATAATCAACGTTTGAGCTTTCCTGGAAGGCTGCTTTCTTTAAGAACTCATTTATCCTTCCCTCACCTACGGCATGACTTCAATATCAGGCTCCTATAGTTCTCTTGTTAGTTGTTTCCAGGGATATAATGGAGGCTTTAACACCAATTCATTAATGAACTAATGCAAATGCATGCAAATGATTTCGCGGTTGACTACCATACCCATGTCTTCTTGTGCAGAGATCTTCTCTACACCAAAGTGGACACCAATAATGTAGTACTGTTGGTTATAACATTAGAACAATAGGTCTATGCTGACTAAGGTCTAATGGTCTATGTTGAATGAAGTATAAGTCCTTACTGTTTTACTGCAGTATACTCTCATCCCTCGGCTAGGAACTAAACCCAGTTTTGATTTACTTCAACAATTATCTTTCTGTGGTCTCAAATTAAAGGAACCTACAGGCTCATCATTCACATCGTCTAAGAATCTCGTAAAATAATGAATGTATTTTGTTACTTTTTTTGGTATGGGGTTGAACAGCCTTGCTTTTGACAAAGTAATTAGCTTGTCAGTGAAGCAGGACAGAATGATGACATTGGCATGAATCAGTCAACATAGTGTAAGAAAATCAGGTAACATTTTACATTAAGGTGAAGATATGCAAAAAAAATACTAAACAAGGTTGTAAATGGTTTAGAAACTGTTAATGTTAGTTTATAGATGAGTTATAAACAGTTGTTACACATCAGTTGAGATTGTGCGTCCTATAACTGTTATTGAGAAGGCCTGCCATGAATGGTTGTTTTTTACATAGACTGCGTCTTTTTGACAGGCTTCTCATTCCTATAATGGACACAGATATTTCTAGGAGCCAAAGCGGTAGGCATACGCTTAATGACATTGCTATAAAAACGAGGGAAAGACAATCTATGAGAACATACTTGGAAAATAAGTAATTCAAGTAGAAAGTCAATCGGGGATTAGATAATATTGCTGTGGAGTTAATTAAGCGTGTTAAAGTCTCAGCTCCCTCGCGTGTGTTTAAGGAACGGTTTGCTGAAACAATATACCCTTTCCACTTTGTCGGCTAGATTAGATGAGGCCTTTCAGAATGTATTGATGGAAATGTGGCCTTTCGGGATGCATTGAAGGGAAAACTCTGAGTCTCATAAATCATTTGGACATTTTATTACATTTTACATCGTGATTAACATCCTTACGTTTGACAACGTAATTAGCCTGATTGGGAAAGGTTGGATTATGCTGCATGAACAGAATTGAAGATTGATAGCATCTAGAGAGACTCTCAATCTAGCATCTTCAAAGACTCAGTGACAAGGAGAAGTGGCTTCCGGTTCCAATTCATCACGTCTGGCTGTGGTATCGGTGGATTCATCTCAGAAAAGGATCTGCTATTTAGCTTGGTGTGCAGAACATCGACAGCAATCTGACCCCGCTGTAGCGGTGGAAGTGAATGACAGTCTTTTTGCCAGTCGAGCTTTATTGATCCTCACATCGATGGACTGTCACTGTCCCCCGAGCCTAGCTAGCTCCCTGGCACGCGGAAGGAGAAACGAACAGGTTACATTGAGCCACATATTTTCCTCAAGGATTGAGAGTGGCTGTGAAATCTCTCCCTGACATCTCTGGGGGACTTTAGTGTCTCTGAACAAAACCTTTTAGCTTTTAGGCCAGGGCTGTATGGTTCACTGCATTGAGGTGTAGTGTAGCTCGCTACCCCCTCCTGCTTCCTGTGTTAGAGAAAATGCTGGAATCAAGAATATGGTCTCACTCATATAAAAGTACTCTCCTCCTGACATCGACTGACAGAGTGTTTTGAATTATGGATTAGCTAAATGTGAAATCATGAGCGAGGCCTTTGAGCTAGTTTGTTGTAAGTAGAGGAGGCTGTGTGACATGGTACTCAGCTGTGCGATATTTGCTTGCACTATACACATTACATACATTTGAAATGTTACATGTGAAATCAAGTCAAATTACACAAAGTCATGTCCAAATTCTTGTCAAGACAATAGCTATGTCAAGGAAGGAAGCTATCTGACCTACAGTGGCTTGCGAAAGTAATCACCTCCCTTGGCATTTTTCCTATTTTGTTGCCTTACACCCTGGTATTAAAATATATTTTGGGGGGGGTTGTAATCATTTGATTTACACAACCTGCCTACCACTTTGAAGATGCAAAATATTTTTTTTTGTGAAACAAACAAGAAATAAGACAGAAAAACTGAAAACCTGAGCGTGCATAACTATTCACTCCCCCAAAGGCAATACTTTGTAGAGCCACCTTTTGCAGCAATTACAGCTGCAAGTCTCTGAGGGTATGTCTCTATAAGCTTGGCACATCTAGCCACTGGGATCTTTGCCCATTCTTCAAGGCAAAACTGCTCCAGCTCCTTCAAGTTGGATGGGTTCCGCTGGTGTACAGCAAACTTTAAGTCATACCACATATTCTCAATTGGATCGTGGTCTGGGCTTTGACTAGGTCATTCCAAGATATTTCAATGTTTTCCCTTAATCAACTCAAGTGTTGCTTAAGTAGGTTGCCTAGGGTCATTGTCCTGCTGCAAGGTGAACCTCTGTCCCAGTCTCAAATCTCTGGAAGCCTGAAACAGGTTTTTCTCAAGAATTCCCATGTATTTAGCAGTCCCTGCCGATGGGAAACTGCCACATGGTGTTCCTGGAGTGATGAGAGTTGTTGGGTTTGCGCCAGACATAGCGTTTTCCTTGATGGCCAAAAAGCTCAATTTTAGTCTCATCTGACCAGAGTACCTTCTTTCATATGTTTGGGGAGTCTCCCACATTTCTTTTGGCGAACACCAAACATGTTTGCTTATTTTTTTCTGGCAGTCTTCCGTAAAGCCCAGCTCTGTGGAATGTACGGCTTAAAGTGGTCCTATGCAGCTCCTTCAGGGTTATTTTTGGTCTCTTTATTGCCTCTCTGATTAATGCCCTCCTTGCCTGGTCCGTGAGTTTTGGTGGGCGGCCCTCTCTTGGCAGGTTTTTGCGCTGCCATATTCATTCCATTCTTTTTATTATGGATTTAATGGTGCTCTTTGAATGAAAGTTTCAGATATTTTTTTATCACCCAAACCTGATCTGTACTTCTCCACAACTTTGTCCCTGACCTGTTTGGAGAGCTCCTTGGTCTTTATAGTGTCGCTTGCTTGGTGATGCCCTTTGCTTAGTGGTGTTGCAGACTCTGGGGCCTTTCAGAACAGGTGTATATATACTGAGATCAGGTGACAGATCATGTGACACATAGAGTGCACACAGGTGGACTTTCTTTAACTAATTATGTGACTTCGAAAGGCAATTGGTTGCACCAGATCTTATTTAGGGTCTTCATAGCAAAGGGGGTGAATACATATGCACGCACCACTTTTCCATTAAAAAAAAAAATAATAATAATATTTTTCTATTTCACTTCACCCATTTTGACTATTTTGTGTATGTCCATTACATGAAATCCAAATAAAAATCCATTTAAATTACAGGTTGTAATGCAACAAAATAGGAAAAATGCCAAGGGGGTGAATACTTTTGCAAGGCACTGTATCTAGTCTGTACTTAGGTTTTTACTGAATATTGTACATCTGAGAGGGTTTAAGAAGGGAATGGTTCATGATTTCCTATTTATCCTCCATGTGATTCAGTGTCCCGCCCTGAGGATTTATGCTTCGCAAAGCAACAGAATGAGATGGAAAATATGCAATTGTCATCCTCAACTGCACACTGAGATACAGAACTCAGAATTCGCCAATTCAGGCATATTGAGGACACCAATGACTGTAAAGTAATTGGAAAGGTGTTAAAATAGCAGAAGACCAACTGGGCACAGATGTCAATTCAACGTCTATTCCACATTGGTTCAATGTAATTTTGTCAAAATGACTTTGAAATAATGTTGATTCAACCAGTTTGTGAACAGTGGATTATGAGTGTCATAAGATGACAAACTGTTCCAAGGCAGGGTTCACTGCTCAGAATGTTTATTCTCTTCATTGGATATTATTTGACATCTACTGTCATGCTGGTGAATGAGGACCCAAAAGCGACTTGGCGAAAACAGAGTATTTAATCCAGAATAAACTTTACAAAACAAAAAGCATAATACTACACATAAAGACGAGAACAGACTGGAGACTTGATCGAGAACTGCAGGTTGCCTCGGGAAGGCACTTGAACCTAGCAGACTCAGACACCTGCTCACCACGCAGCATCTGAGGGAAACACGACACGACAGGGCAAAACATAGACACAGCACGGTGAATTATAAATGAGGATCCGACAGGGCAGGTACGGGAAACAAGGAGAGAAATAGGGACTCTAATCAGGGAAAAGGATCGGGAACAGGTGTGGGAAGACTAAATGATGATTAGGGGAATAGGAACAGCTGGGAGCAGGAACGGAACGATAGAGAGAAGAGAGAGCGAGAGAGTGAGAGGGAGGGGGAGAGAGAGGGCTAGAAAGAGGGAAAGAACCTAATAAGACCAGCAGAGGGAAACGAATAGAATGGGAAGCACAGGGACAAGACATGATAATAAATGACAAAACATGACAGTACCCCCCCACTCACCGAGCGCCTCCTGGCGCACTCGAGGAGGAATCCTGGCGGCAACGGAGGAAATCATCAATGAGTGAACGGTCCAGCACGTCCCGAGACGGAACCCAACTCCTCTCCTCAGGACCGTAACCCTCCCAATCCATATATATATATATATATATATATATATATATATATATATATATATGCCATTTAGCAGACGCTTTTATCCAAAGCGACTTACAGTCATGTGTGCATACATTCTATGTATGGGTGGTCCCGGGGATCGACCCCACTACCCTGGCGTTACAAGCGCCACGCTCTACTAAGTATTGGTGACCCCGTCCCCGAGAACGCATGTCCATGATCTTATGTACCTTGTAAATAGGTGCGCTCTCGACAAGGACGGGAGGGGGGGGGAGGGAAGACGAACGGGGGTGCGAAGAAAGGGCTTAACACAGGAGACATGGAAGACAGGATGGACGCGACGAAGATGTCGCGGAAGAAGCAGTCGCACAGCGACAGGATTGACGACCTGGGAGACATGGAACGGACCAATGAACCGCGGAGTCAACTTACGAGAAGCTGTCGTAAGAGGAAGGTTGCGAGTGGAAAGCCACACTCTCTGGCCGCAACAATACCTAGGACTCTTAATCCTGCGTTTATTGGCGGCTCTCACAGTCTGTGCCCTGTAGCGGCAAAGTGCAGACCTCACCCTCCTCCAGGTGCGCTCACAACGTTGGACAAACGCTTGAGCGGAGGGAACGCTGGACTCGGCAAGCTGGGAAGAGAATAGAGGAGGCTGGTAACCCAGACTACTCTGAAACGGAGATAACCCGGTAGCAGACGAAGGAAGCGAGTTGTGAGCGTATTCTGCCCAGGGGAGCTGTTCTGCCCAAGACGCAGGGTTTCTGAAAGAAAGGCTGCGTAGTATGCGACCAATCGTCTGATTGGCCCTCTCTGCTTGACCGTTAGACTGGGGATGAAACCCGGAAGAGAGACTGACGGACGCACCAATCAAACGACAGAACTCCCTCCAAAATTGTGACGTGAATTGCGGGCCTCTGTCTGAAACGGCGTCTAACGGGAGGCCATGAATTCTGAACACATTCTCGATAATGATTTGTGCCGTCTCCTTAGCGGAAGGAAGTTTAGCGAGGGGAATGAAATGTGCCGCCTTAGAGAACCTATCGACAACCGTAAGAATCACAGTCTTCCCCGCAGACAAAGGCAGACCGGTAATGAAGTCTAGGGCGATGTGAGACCATGGTCGAGAAGGAATGGGGAGCGGTCTGAGACGACCGGCAGGAGGAGAGTTACCCGACTTAGTCTGCGCGCAGTCCGAACAAGCAGCCACGAAACGGCGCGTGTCACGCTCCTGAGTCGGCCACCAAAATCGCTGGCGAATAGACGCAAGAGTGCCTCGAACACCGGGATGACCAGCTAACTTGGCAGAGTGAGCCCACTGAAGAACAGCCAGACGAGTGGAAACAGGAACGAAAAGGAGGTTACTAGGACAAGCGCGCGGCGACGCAGTGTGCGTGAGTGCTTGCTTAACCTGTCTTTCAATTCCCCAGACTGTCAATCCGACAACACGCCCATAAGGAAGAATCCCCTCGGGATCAGTAGAAGCCACAGAAGAACTAAACAGACGGGATAAGGCATCAGGCTTGGTGTTCTTGCTACCCGGACGGTAAGAAATCACAAACTCGAAACGAGCGAAAAACAACGCCCAACGAGCTTGACGGGCATTAAGTCGTTTGGCAGAACGGATGTACTCAAGGTTCTTATGGTCTGTCCAAACGACAAAAGGAACGGTCGCCCCCTCCAACCACTGTCGCCATTCGCCTAGGGCTAAGCGGATGGCGAGCAGTTCATGGTTACCCACATCATAGTTGCGCTCAGATGGCGACAGGCGATGAGAAAAATAAGCGCAAGGATGAACCTTATCGTCAGACTGGAAGCGCTGGGATAGAATGGCTCCCACGCCTACCTCTGAAGCGTCAACCTCGACAATGAATTGTCTAGTGACGTCAGGAGTAACGAGGATAGGAGCGGACGTAAAACGTTCTTTTAGAAGATCAAAAGCTCCCTGGGCGGAACCGGACCACTTAAAACACGTCTTGACAGAAGTAAGAGCTGTGAGAGGGGCAGCAACTTGACCGAAATTACGAATGAAACGCCGATAGAAATTAGCGAAACCTAAAAAGCGCTGCAACTCGACACGTGACCTTGGAACGGGCCAATCACTGACAGCTTGGACCTTAGCGGAATCCATCTGAATGCCTTCAGCGGAAATAACGGAACCGAGAAAAGTAACGGAGGAGACATGAAAAGAACACTTCTCAGCCTTTACGTAGAGACAATTCTCTAAAAGGCGCTGTAGAACACGTCGAACGTGCTGAACATGAATCTCGAGTGACGGTGAAAAAATCAGGATATCGTCAAGATAGACAAAAACAAAGATGTTCAGCATGTCTCTCAGAACATCATTAACTAATGCCTGAAAAACAGCTGGCGCATTGGCGAGACCAAACGGCAGAACCCGGTACTAAAAATGCCCTAACGGAGTGTTAAACGCCGTTTTCCACTCGTCCCCCTCTCTGATGCGCACGAGATGGTAAGCGTTACGAAGGTCCAACTTAGTAAAGCACCTGGCTCCCTGCAGAATCTCAAATTACTGATGACATAAGGGGAAGCGGATAACGATTCTTAACCGTTATGTCATTCAGCCCTCGATAATCCACGCAGGGGCGCAGAGTACCGTCCTTCTTCTTAACAAAAAAGAACCCCGCCCCGGCCGGAGAGGAAGAAGGCACTATGGTACCGGCGTCAAGAGACACAGATAAATAATCCTCGAGAGCCTTACGTTCGGGAGCCGACAGAGAGTATAGTCTACCCCGAGGAGGAGTGGTCCCCGGAAGGAGATCAATACTACAATCATACGACCGGTGAGGAGGAAGGGAGTTGGCTCGGGACCGACTGAAAACCGTGCGCAGATCATGATATTCCTCCGGCACTCCTGTCAAATCGCCAGGTTCCTCCTGAGAAGTGGGGACAGAAGAAATGGGAGGGATGGCAGACATTAAGCACTTCACATGACAAGATACGTTCCAGGATAGGATAGAATTACAAGACCAATTAATAGAAGGATTATGACATACTAGCCAGGGATGACCCAAAACAACAGGTGTGAAAGGTGAACGAAAAATCAAAAAAGAAATAGTCTCACTGTGGTTACCAGATACTGTGAGAGTTAAAGGTAGTGTCTCAAATTTGATACTGGGAAGATGACTACCATCTAAGGCAAACATGGGCGTAGGCTTGTCTAACTGTCTGAAAGGAATGTTATGTTTCCGAACCCATGCTTCGTCCATGAAACAACCCTCAGCCCCAGAGTCAATCAAGGCACTGCATGTAGCACCCGAACCGGTCCAGCGTAGATGGACCGACATAGTAGTACAAGATCTAGATGAAGAGACCTGAGTAGTAGCGCGCACCAGTAGCCCTCCGCTTACTGATGGGCTCTGGCCTCTTACTGGACATGAATTAACAAAATGTCCATCAAATCCGCAATAGAGGCACAGGCGGTTGGTGATCCTCCGTTCCCTCTCCTTAGTCGAGATGCGAATCCCTCCCAGCTGCATGGGCTCAGTCTCAGAGCCAGAGGAGGGAGATGGTTGCGATGCGGAGCAGGGAAACACCGTTGATGCGAGCTCTCTTCCACGAGCCTGGTGACGAAGATCTACCCGTCGTTCTATGCGGATGGCGAGAGCAATCAAAGAGTCCACACTGGAAGGAACCTCCCGAGAGAGAATCTCATCTTTGACCACTGTGTGGAGTCCCTCCAGAAAACGAGCGAGCAGCGCCGGCTCGTTCCAGTCACTAGAGGCAGCAAGAGTACGAAACTCTATAGAGTAATCCGTTATGGATCGATCACCTTGGCATAGGGAAGCCAGGACCCTAGAAGCCTCCCCACCAAAAACTGAACGGTCAAAAACCCGAATCATCTCCTCTTTAAAGTTCTGGTAATTGTTAGAACAATCAGCCCTTGCCTCCCAGATAGCTGTGCCCCACTCTCGGGCCCGGCCAGTAAGGAGTGAAATGACGTAAGCAACCCGAGCTCTCTCTCTAGAGTATGTGTTGGGTTGGAGAGAGAACACAATCTCACACTGGGTGAGAAAGGAGCGGCACTCAGTGGGCTGCCCGGAGTAGCAAGGTGGGTTATTAACCCTAGGTTCTGGAGGCTCGGCAGGCCAGGAAGTAACAGGTGGCACGAGACGAAGACTCTGGAACTGTCCAGAGAGGTCGGAAACCTGAGCGGCCAGGTTCTCCACGGCATGGCGAGCAGCAGACAATTCCTGCTCGTGTCTGCCGAGCATGGCTCCTTGGATCTCGACGGCAGTGTTACGAGCGTCTGTAGTCGCTGGGTCCATTCCTCGGTCGGATCCTTCTGTCATGCTGGTGAATGAGGACCCAAAAGCGACTTGGCGAAAACAGAGTATTTAATCCAGAATAAACTTTACAAAACAAAAAGCATAATACTACACGTAAAGACGAGAACAGACTGGAGACTTGATCGAGAACTGCAGGTTGCCTCGGGAATGCACTTGAACCTAGCAGACTCAGACACCTGCTCACCACGCAGCATCTGAGGGAAACACGACACGACAGGGCAAAACATAGACACAGCACGGTGAATTATAAATGAGGATCCGACAGGGCAGGTACGGGAAACAAGGAGAGAAATAGGGACTCTAATCAGGGAAAAGGATCGGGAACAGGTGTGGGAAGACTAAATGATGATTAGGGGAATAGGAACAGCTGGGAGCAGGAACGGAACGATAGAGAGAAGAGAGAGCGAGAGAGTGAGAGAGGGAGGGGGAGAGAGAGGGCTAGAAAGAGGGAAAGAACCTAATAAGACCAGCAGAGGGAAACGAATAGAATGGGAAGCACAGGGACAAGACATGATAATAAATGACAAAACATGACATCTACTGGAATCCCATTCATTTTAGTCCTTAGCCAAGACTGTCCCCGCTTCTTACTGAATCAAACCATGTTGTAAACTGTGATGATTTGATCATTTATGGCTCTTACAAGAATGGATCAGTCACAGCTAATGAAGATGTTCTCATTTTTGTTTCCTTTCGTATAGATACAATGGAGAGCTGCCAACGACTGAATATCATAATTGGAGAAATGGAAGAGTAGTAGTGCGACTGCAACTCGGGGCAAATCACACCAAGATGGCGGCCCACCGGATCATCAGAGGGACCAACAGTAACCATGTTCTCCCTCGCTGCAAATCGGAGGGCACGCTCATTGACCTCAACGAAGGGCTCTCTGAGGCTAGCCTCACAGATGTGAAAGGTCAGGATTCAATACTGACTAATGTACCAGACAGTTATTCAGCATTTAAAGATATACTGATTTAAATGTAAATTGAGGATGAATTGAGAATGTTTATGTGAATTTTTGATCTTCTTTTTCTTTTCATCCAGTGCCTTCTTCCAGTGCCTTACGGCTGGACAATTCAGCCTCCCTCGTAACTGCTCGTGAAGTCGTCGCCATCAAAGATTACTGCCCGTCTAGCTTCACCACGTTAAAGTTTTCCAAAGGTGACCGGCTTTATGTTATGGACACGTCGGGTGGAGAGTGGTGGTATGCCCACAACAACACAGAGATGGGCTACATCCCCTCAGCATACGTCCAGCCCATCAACTGTAGAAACTCGTCGCTCAGTGATAGTGGCATGATAGACAATCTAGGGGAGTGTACAGACGAAGTGGCTAAGGAGCTGGATCTCCTAGGGGAGTGGACAGGGGTGTCCGTTAAGACCACTCCTTATTCGCCTTATTTTAACAGCAACCCCTTCTCCCTCCATACCTCCTCCACCAACCCCTTCATCAACAGTGATCATCTACGTGGTTCTCTGGACCAGAACTGTAATGAGAGGGGAAGGTCCACGGACCTGCTAGTCTTTGACTCCCTGGAATCGTCAGTCTCCCCCTCGGTACCTAACTCTACCTCCAGCAACACCATGATCAATGGCTTCAGTAACTGCAACATCTTTGATATGACGCCATCCACCAGCCCCAACCAGGACCTACATGTTTTACAGACACTGCGAAGGGATAACCCATTCCTCAGGAGCAAGCGATCGTACAGTTTATCAGAGTTGTCCGTCCTACAGACGCAATCCAACCCCCCTTTGCCTTCTTCCGGGTTCTTCACTGGCCTCAAGGCTCCCTCGCCGGAGCAGTTTCAGAGCAGGGAGGATTTCAGGACTGCGTGGCTAAACCATCGGAAGCTGGCCAGATCTTGCCATGACCTGGAATCTCTGGGGCAGAGCCCTGGTTGGGGACAGACTCAGCCGGTGGAGACCAACATTGTCTGTAAACTAGACAGTCGTGGAGGGGCCGTTCAGCTCCCAGACACCCAGATTAGCGTCCATGTCCCTGAGGGACACGTGGGTCCTGAAGACACCCAGCAGATCTCCATGAAGGCCCTACTGGACCCTCCACTGGAGCTGAACAATGACCACTGCTCCACGGTCAGCCCAGTGGTGGAAATCAAACTGTCCAACATGGATACCAAGTCCTTCATCACTCTGGAGATGACCGTGTCCGTGACGGTGAAGAAAGACAGCGGTCAGGTAGCCGAGGTGCTCTGCGTCCGGAGTGACTGCAAGGAGGGACCGTATATAATCATCCCACATGCCTACCTATACAAGGACACAGTACAAATCCAATTGGATAACTTGGAGCCGTGTATGTACGTGGTCGTAGTGGTGCAGGCCCAGCACGTCAACCTTAATACAACTGTATGGGACAATGTGTTGAAGAAAGTCACCCTGGGTGTCTATGGGCCCAAGCACATCCATCCTTCTTTCAAGACGGTCGTGGCCCTATTTGGGCATGACTGTGCCCCGAACACCCTACTGGTGAGTGAGGTGGGGAAGCAGGCCCACTCCGCCCCTCCAGTGGCGCTCACGCTGTGGGGGAAGCATCAGTTTTTTCTGGGACGGCCCCAGGACCTCCAGGTTGGTCTATACTCCAACATGTCTAACTATATGATCAAGGCTAATGAGCAATCCCGGATTATTCGGGGCTTCCAGGTCAAACTGGGGAAGGTTAGCCGACTCATTTACATGATCACATCCAACAACCCTGAAGACATCTCAGACTTCACCTTGCAGGTCCAGGTCAAAGATTGCCTGGACTGTATCCTGGCTCAGTTCTGCGTCCAAACACCGCAACCGCCTCCAAAGAGTGGAACGCGGAACTCCGGCCAAAGGAGGTTCCTGAAGAAGAAAGAGGTGGTGGGTAAGATTCTTCTGTCACCTCTGGCCATCACTGCCAAATATCCACAGTTTCAGGAGCGCTGCATCACCAACCTGAAGTTTGGCAAGTTGCTCAAAACTGTGATCAGGCAAAACAAGAGCACATACCTGTTGGAATACAAGAAGGGAGACGTGATCGCCTTGCTGAGTGAGGAGAAAATCAAACTACGAGGACAACTGTGGACCAAAGAGTGGTATATTGGATATTATCAGGGAAAGACCGGTCTTGTTCACGCGAAAAACGTTCTGGTTTTGGGGAAAGTCAAGCCTATTTATTTCTGTGGTCCGGACCTCACGACTACCGTGCTAGTGGAGGAGATTCTGAAGCCTTGCAAATTTCTCACATACATCTACGCCTCTGTGAGGACGGTACTCATGGAGAATATAGGGAACTGGAAGGCCTTTGCAGATGCGCTGGGATATGGGAACTTACCTTTGTCTTATTTCTGTCGGACTGAACCGGACAACGAGCCTGAGAAGGTTGCGTCGGTTCTGGAGAAGCTCAAGGAGGACTGCACTAACATGGACATCAAGGAGAGAAAGACCTTCCAGAAGGAACTCATGACAGTACGTTTGTGTGTGTGCGTGTGCGTGTGCGTGTGCGTGTGTACGTGTACGTGTGCGTGTGCGTGTGCGTGTGCGTGTGTGTGTGTGTGTGTGTGTGTGTTTGGAAACCCCTCATCATGCACATTGTACCTCTTAGGCTGTAGAAGCTATTCAAATGTATGGTTCAATACAGAAACCTTATCAAAAGCCAAACAAAATAGCAAATTCCACTTTCACCTGGAAATGTATAGTGCTTCTCTGTTTATTTCCTATTTTCCACCAGTAGCAGATGTTGACATGGTGTTCCCATTCTGTCAGAGGCAATGGGGCTGTGATGTACTGTGAGATGGGGGGCTGATATGTTACTGTACTCAGCTTATTCAGTCACATGTGGTAAGCAGCTGTCCTTATCGCCTCAGGGTGCCTTAAGAGTAGGCCTACTTGTTGGGAGAATACGTGTGGTGTGACTTGACAATGCACAAAAACACAGCTACGTCACCTCCTTCAGTGCAACTCCGAGACTGAGACACAAACACAGCAGGGTTGCTGTTGTGACAGAAAGTGTTGACTCAACATGCCTCCCACTCCCTCTCGAGAGAGTCTCCAGTCACCCTGGTCCTTTTAAAGTTTTAGACAGAGGTGCTTGGTAATGTAACTATACCCCACATTGCATCTATCTCAAACAGGCAACAGTTGCTTGAATTTGGATCTGTGGAGAAATTGGATCTCTCTGTGCAAGTGAGGTTGATGTCTTTTTCACAATGCTTGCTTTTTGTAAACATCTTATCAGTAAGAGCTAGCATATATCAGTTTATTTGGGCATGAAATATAACAGTTGTCTATGCCTTTCAATGGTATTCTGATCAAAGGCAGGCTAGAATTCAAACAAGCAACCATGTTTCTGCCATCAGGCATGATAAGCTGAGTAGACAAAGGGATGATGATGGATTGGTCCCAGAAAGCAATGAACCTTGCCCAAAGCCCTCATACTACCCTTCCTCTCACACACACACACACACACACACACACACACACACACACACACACACACACACACACACACACACACACACACACACACACACACACACACACACACACACACACACACACACACACACACACACACACACACACACACACATTATTTATGGTGGACACACAGATCTGTTTAATATGCCCACTAGCCTGGGAGTAACCAAACATAGCAAGCGTAAAAGAAAACACATGAGTGGATTTCCCACATCCGGTTTTCAGTAGAAAAGGAAGCTAGGTTGAATTAGCTGTATCCCTGAAACCTGGAGGCATCTGGTTGTTGGCAACTCTGCTAATGTCTCTGCTAATGTTGATTTGATTTGATTTGATTTTAATGGTGGTCTGGAAGCGGTCTTTGAATTAGATCCATGTCTTATCTTTTCATTCCAGCCAGTCCTGATAGCCTTCTCGGCACTGTAGAAACAGAGTGTTGTTGCCTATCCTGATCAGGCCAAGACACAACAGATATAACATCAGTGACACAGCTGTTGGTCCATACTGATCCCTGAAATACTGTACATTAGAGGAGGATCTTGAGGACCATTGATATTGCTGTGTTGTAGTCTACAGATGCCGTGTCTTACTTTGATCCTCCTGTTGTTGCAGGAATTTTCCTGCACCGCAAGCAGAAATGCAAAATGTGAAATGTAGTCGAGGTTTAAAAAGGCTTCTAAAGTTAGTAATTTCCTTGATTTGCCCTAATGAAAAATGTATCAACCCCTATACATTTCTTTCATTAATTATATTCCACATAAGAATTCACATTTCCTGTTGCTACAGGATTATTTTTCTGCGGTGTGAAACTGGCTCAAATTAAGATACGAGATCTGTTTAAAGGTTTGTGTGGGGGAGATGGTTGTACAAAGGTTTGACAATATTGCAGCACATCATGTCATTATAGTGAGAGTCTATGGTGAGAGTCTAGTGAGAGTTAAGTGGTTTTTCTGTTGTTCTGTGGTCATTCTGTGGTTCTGTGGCCTTTCCTCAAATTTAGTAATTTGCCCTATTGGTGACCTTAATCTCACACAGTAGTAATTACTTCTCTGGACCAAAAGTGTTAATAAAAAAGTGTGTGCAAGAACTAAACTAAGAAGCTTTAAAGCTCAGTTAGTAGGCATTGTTAGACAGAACCCATACGTAGAATGTATGCACACATGACTGTAAGTCGCTTTGGATAAAAGCGTCTGCTAAATGGCATATATTATTATTATATTAACAGAACCATGGTTAGGTCATATTGCTTGTCTGAATTAACACAACAACAAAAAATACACTACATGACCAAAGATATGTGGGACACCTGCTCGTCAAACATCTCATTCCAAAGTCATGGGCATTAATATGGAGTTGACCCCCCCCCCCCCCCCCCCCCCCCCCCCCCCCCCCCTTTGTTGCTATAACAGCCTCCACTCTTCTGGGAAGGCTTTCCACTAGATGTTGGAATATTGCTGCGGGGACTTGCTTCCATTCAGCCACAAGAACATTATTGAGGTCGGGCACTGATGTTTGAACTCAACGTTCCAATTCATCCCAAAAGTGTTCGATGAGAATGAGGTCAGGGCTCTGTGCAGGCCGGTCAAGTTCTTCCAGACCGATCTCAACAAATCATTTCTACGGACTTCGCTTTGTGCACAGGGGCATTGCTATGCTGAAACAGGAAAGGGCCTTCCCTTTAAGGCTGCTCAGCCATGGAAACCCATTTCATGAAGCTCCCGACGAACAGCTCTTGCTGACGTTGCTTCCAGAGGCAGTTTGGAACCCGGTAGTGAGTGTTTTAACTGAGGACAGATGATTTTTACACGCTATGCGCTTCAGCACTCAGAGGTCCCGTTCTGTGAGCTTGTGTGGCCTACCTCTTCGTGGCTGAGCCATTGTTGCTCCTAGACCTATCCACTTCATAATAACAGCATTTATAGTTGACCAGGATAGCTCTAGCAGGGCAGAAATTTGACAAACTGACTTGTTGGAAAGGTGGCATCCTATGAAGGGGCCACTTTGAAAGTCACTGAGCTCTTCAGTACGGGCCATTCTACTGACAATGTTTGTCTATGGAGATTGCATGGCTGTGTGCTCAATTTTATACACCCTTCAGCAACGGGTGTGGCTGAAATAGCCGAATCCACAAATATGAAATTGTGTCCACATACTTTTGTATATATAGTGCAGCTGATTATTATATAAAAGTATCTTAATAGAAGATAACCAAGATGATCATTTATCAGCCAAGTGGCCTATGATTCAAATTCCTCACAAAGCGTTAATTCACAGGTGTGACCACCATATCCATAGCTCTGTCGAGCCTAAACAACGCTGTGCTCTATGTGGATTTAATAGCCTGCCTTCCTTTTTTTTCTGAGTCGCTAGCATGGTCTGACAGGTGTTTGTCAGTTGAAATGTGAGGAGAGGAAAGGGGACATTGGTCAGGCCAGATCGCAGGCCAGGGGGGTTGAGCGACCAACGCAAACTGACACCGCTAAGAATTCTCAATGTGAAGGATGGCGTTGCTCAGGTAGCAGACAATTGAAATGCCATCCCACTGCTCATCACTGAAATAGATCCCAACAGCCAACCAGAAAGACCGAGAGAGACACCTGCAGACTCCACAGAGTAGCTAGACATTAGGCTATACAAGTGGACTGCTTTTCTCTCATCAATGGATATCACATGAGGATCTCTATGGGTAGAAAGACGCCTCCAGATTCTTTCTTTCTTTAACCTTTATTTACACGGGATGTCATATTGAGACCCAGATCTCTTTTACAAATGATCCCTGTATTACCACAGTACACATATAAAAGACCCAGTATAGTCAAAAACATGATATCCCTGTGTTTTATATACAGTCGAAGTCAGAAGTTTACATACACCTTAGCCAAATACATTTAAACTCAGTTTTTCACAATTCCTGACATTTAATCCTAGTAAAAATTGCCAGTTTTAGGTCAATTAGGATCACCACCTTATTTAAAGAATGTGAAATGTCAGAATAATAGTAGAGAGAAATATTTATTTCAGTTTTATTTATTTCATCACATTCCCAGTGGGTCAGATGTTTACATACAGTCAATTAGTATTTGGTAGCATTGCCTTTAAATTGTTTAACTTGGGTCAAACGTTTCAGGTAGACTTCCACAAGCTTCCCACAATAAGTTGGGTGCATTTTGGCCCATTCCTCCTGACAGAGCAGAGCTGGTGTAACTGAGTCAGGTTTGTAGGCCTCCTTGCTCGCACACGCTTTTTCAGTTCTGCCCACATATTGTCTATAGGATTGAGGTCAGGGCTTTGTGATGGCCACTCCAATACCTTGACTTTGTTGTCCTTAAGCCATTTACCACAACTTTGGAAGTATGCTTGGGGTCATTGTCCATTTGGAAGACCCATTTGTGACCAAGCTTTAACTTCCTGACTAATGTCTTGAGATGTTGCTTCAATATATCCACATACTTTTCTTGCCTCATGATGCCATCTATTTTGTGAAGTGCACCAGTCCCTCCTGCAGCAAAGCACCCCCACAACATGATGCTGTCACCCCCGTGCCTCATGGTTGGGATGGTGTACTTCGGCTTGCAAGCCTCCCCCTTTTTCCTCCAAACATAACGATGGTCATTATGGCCAAACAGTTCTATTTTTGTTTCATCAGACCAGAGGACATTTCTCCAAAAAGTACAAGCTTTTTTTATGGTGGTTTTGGTGCAGCGGCTTCTTCCTTGCTGAGCGGCCTTTCAGGTTATGTTGATATGACTCGTTTTACTGTGGATATAGATACTTTTGTACCTGTTTCCTCCAGCGTCTTCACAAGGTCCTTTGCTGTTGTTCTGGGATTGATTTGCACTTTTCGCACCAAAGCAGGTTCAACTCTAGGAGACAGAACGTGTCTCCTTCCTGAGCGGTATGATGGCTGCGTGGTTCCATGGTGTTTATACTTGCGTACTATTGTTTGTACAAATTAATGTGGTACCTTCCGGCGTTTGGAAATAGCTCCCAAGGATGAACCAGACTTGTGGAGGTCTACAATATTTTTTCTGAGGTCTTGGCTGATTTATTTTTATTTTCCCATTATGTCAAGCAAAGAGGCACTGAGTTTGAAGGTAGGCCTTGAAATACATCCACAGGTACACCTCCAATTGACTCAAATTATGTCAATTAGCCTATCAGAAGCTTCTAAAGCCATGACATAACATTTTAGAATTTTCCAAGCTGTTTAAATACACAGTCAACTTAGTGTATGTAAACTTCTGGCCCACTTGAATAGTGATACAGTGAATGATAAGTGAAATAATCTGTCTGTAAACAATTGTTGGAAAAATTACTTGTCATGCACAAAGTAGATGTCCTAACCGACTTGCCAGAACTATAGTTTGTTAACAAGAAATGTGTGGAGTGGTTGAAAAATGAGGTTTAATGACTCCAACCTAAGTGCATGTAAACTTCCGACTTCAACTGTATATATCCATACTATCAGGTTGGAATAATACTGTGAAATTGTGAAAATGACCAAAATGACCTTTTTATTGTTAAAGTTTGAAAAGCCCGCCTGAAATTTCAGCCTATTTTGGTGGGAAGGAAGAGAGCTCCAAACCTCTCTGCCGATAACAGCTAGTTGTCTGTTTTCCCCTCCTTACTCAGGCCACTCCCAGACAGTCCGAGCAAAATTATTGCTTCATAAATGGCTCTTTACCAAGAAGCTACTTTTATATATTTTTGACCATTTTAATTAAAAATAATCTGTAAATATGAAATGTAATCAATCTTTAAATATGAATTGTGATAAATGAATACAAATGTAAACAATACATACATATAATATATTTTGTGTGTAGTAAGACACTACAAGTTGAGAATGACTTTGCACAGACACTTTTGACAAATAGATATGGCAATGATTTCAGTCACCACTGCCATCATGCTAGGTACTGTACACACCATTAAATGAAATGACTTAAAGTCACCGTTCGGCCTGCTTTCGCTATTTCAAACTACAGAGAAGTTTATAGACTGCTGATGTAGAAACTTTTCCCTCACCTATAAAGTCCCTGGTTGACTTTAATGAGGAGGTTGAGTCCTTGTTACTGTGTTCCCCCCTCCTGTCTCTCCTCTCCCCTGCTGTTAGTCTCAGGGACACTGTGTGTGTGTGTGTGTGTGTGTGTGTGTGTGTGTGTGTGTGTGTGTGTGTGTGTGTGTGTGTGTGTGTGTGTGTGTGTGTGTGTGTGTGTGTGTGTGTGTGTGTGTGTGTGTGTGTGTGTGTGTGTGTGTGTGTGTGTGTGTGTGTGTGTGTGTGTGTGTGTGTGTGTGTGTGTGTGTGTGTGTGCATGCTCATTTCCCTGCATTTTAAATGCAGGGAGAAGAGCCAGACAGGCTCATTTGGAATGGAGCTTAGAGAGATAACTGCCTCTGAGAGCTCTGGTGCACAGGGTAAATTTGAGATGTCAGTCATGTCTGTCAGGGCTTTCCCCCAGTGGACATGTGGATCAAGTCAAAGAGATGGAGTAATCCACACACACACACACACACACACACACACACACACACACACACACACACACACACACACACACACACACACACACACACACACACACACACACACACACACACACACACACACACACACACACACACACACACACACAGAGAGAGAGACATTTTGAAGGATGTCACTACAGCTTCCTCATTTTCATCAGCCTGCTTACCACTGGCTTTCTGAACGAATGGGAAACACACACATATAGGATGCGCTTCAGAAAATGTCAGCGAGTTACGTAGTTTTATCATAGGTTTAGATTAAGAGTTGAAACGAGAGGTAAACGTGAATGGCATAAGGCGTTTTGGATTTGGAAGTTTTCATAAGGCTCCATTGAACTCTGGAATGTTTGAAAAATAAACGAGATCACTCAGTGAACTGTGCAGGAGGTCATTCAAAAGAACTGGATTCCTTTTTATACAGTACCTCTCTGAAGATAAAGATAATGGAGTATGACATTACTAGCTATTGGTTTCATAAAAGAGTTCTGCATGAACCATAGTATATTATCACAAAGTTTTTGGTTTTACTCATGTTATGGGATATAACTTAAGCAGCATTCAAGCATTGTTTATCTGCAGCCATGGAATAAATGACCCAACTCCTCAGCACTGTATGGGAAAAAGACATGTCATTTAGTTTGAGTTTTCCATGACAGGAAGTGATTGAAGGATTATGAAGATAGATGTTGAGTTAAGAGGTTTAAAGAGACAGTGATTCAACTAATCTTCCTGCTGGTTGAAGGCTATATGACACAACTGTGACATGGTAACTAGAGTTGTGTTCCAAAGGGCGCTCCATAAGGGTATGGTCAAAAGTAGTACACTATATTAGGGCCCTCAAACTCAACTCTGGACCTCGAAGCCAGTTCCACAAAAAAAATTCATTGTTCCCCTTTAGTCAGGAACTGATTAGATCTGGGACACCATGTGTGTACAATTCGTTATCAGGTAGAACCGAAAACCAGTAGGCTTCGAACCTCGTAGGATAAGAGTTGAATACCCCTGATATATGGTATAGGGTGCCATTTGGGACTCTCCCTAGTGACTACGCTACCATGTTGACTCCTTGGCCCTGCAGGACCAGTGTCAGATGTTGTGAATGACACAGCATTAGGTCTGTGATTGAACTGAGTCACTCCCCACTGTGTCATTCACAGTTGACTCAGTTGCCAGTGTTGGCAGATGGCGGAAAAAGCCGGGCCCAGTAGCCAGACAGGTGGTGGTGATGGAGGGTGTTTTGCTGCAGTTCTATTTGAGTAACTTTGACAGAAATGTGAGTTCTGATTCAGCACTCAGTGCAGAACAGAGGACAGCTCATTAAAACATTGCTGTTCAGAGTCAGGCCAGGTGGCCGAGGTGACTGGAGGAGTACTGGAATGCTTTGAAGACAGTGTATATGTCCCAGTAGCACCCTATTCCCTATTTAGTGCCCTACTTTTTACCACAGCCCATAGGGGACTTGCCTAGTTAAACAAAGGTTAAATAAAAAATGTAATAAATGTAAGGCAGTGTTTCCCAACTCCAGTCCTCGAGTACCCCAACATAACCCTGGATGAGCACACCCGATTCAACTATTCATCAAGCCCTAATGAGTTGAATGAGGTGTGTTTGTCCGTGGCTACAACATAAATATATGCTGTTGGGGGTACTGGAAAACTGGAGTTGAGAAACACCGATATAGGGAATAGGGTGCCATTTGGGATGCAACAGGCACTCAGCTCCCAGTATGCTTCATTCTCTTTCTGCAAAGCAAACAAATGCTGGCTCTTCTGTTTAGATACAGTACTGTGCAAAATATAGATAGTGTACCTGTCTCAGTAGATCCTGTCAAGTCGCAGGCAAACTCTCCAGAGAGACTTTAAAGTTGAAAAAAACGTTTATGTATTATCTGCTTTGTAAGATATAGTGGTGAAAAATATGCGGCCTCTTATTGGCAGGCTTAACTGGTTGGCTCAGACTTGAAAACATGAGTTCCTGTACATTAAAACATATTGTTTTTCGTTGGGTTGTACTTTCCATTATCCTTTGATATTATATAGCCCTCCTGGGTTGTAGCCTACACAGTGCAGACATGCTGTGTGTCAGCCCACCTCCCCGTGGGATCCTGATAGACTTGATTTACTGTCTCTCTGTTTCTTTCACCCCCTGTTCGTCCGTGGTGTTTTTGGCGGAGAGAGGAGGGGATTACTAGTGTATTTTCTCTGGCCTCCTGGTTTTATTCTCGTTCAACACATATGTGTGTCTGTGTGGTAAGACCTTGAGAGGCTCTTGTGAATCATGCTCTAATTCAGCCTCGAGAGTTCACAGCAGGCTTTATAGAGAGTCGGGAGGGATAGTGTAGCCGTAGTTAGAGACGCAAATGTATTGTATCAAGACAATACCCTGGCCCCCTAATGCTGTTCCTCCCCACTCCTTTCACTATGTCTAGAGAGTCATGTCTTTACCCCCTTTAATGGTGAACACCATGTTACACAATGGTGTGTCATTGCTGATCTCTGGGGTGTGTTTTTTGAACTGTTGTGTCGTAGCTAAATGTTGTCTTCCGTTGTCGACGACTTATGCTCCAGCAGGAATTCAAAGCCTGAATTAGTAAATCAAGTGGTCTTTGTCTGGCCTTTCTTCTAGGCCCTGTTGAAGATGGACTGCCAGGGTCTGGTGGCCAGGCTGATCATGGACTTTGTCCTGCTGACCACGGCCGTGGAGGTGGCGCCGCGCTGGAGGGAGCTGGCTGAGAAGCTGGCTAGAGTAAACAAGCAGCAGATGGAGCAATACGAGGCTCCGCACAGGGACAAGAACGGCCTGGTGGACAATGAGGTGAGATTATCAGCCCATTACTTCTAGGTACTGTAACATTTACTGGGTTTGACTGGTGTTGGCTGCCTCAGACCGGTAATCAAAATGGACGTGAGAAAATGCTAACCCTGCCATCTGGTTCTTGTGTGCAGTGTTCTTTCATATCAGCCAGTCAGACTTGACCTTAGATGCGCATTTGGAATGATTCTCTGTCCCCTCTGTTGATCTTAAAGGGTTTTATAAGTACATTGGATTGATTGATCGTTTGTTCTATGACAGTCAATTGATTGATTCTGTGTTGACAGTCAATGTGGAAGCCAGCCTATGACTTCCTGCTGACCTGGGCGGCCCAAATTGGGGACAGCTACCGGGACGTGATCCAGGAGCTGCACCTGGGCCTGGACCGGATGAAGAATCCCATAACCAAGCGCTGGAAGCACCTCACCGGAACCCTCATTCTGGTCAACAGCCTAGATACGTTACGCAGCTCTGCCTTCAGCCCTGTAGGACAGGGGGACTATGCCATTTGATCTGTAACCAGCTACGTCTGAAATGGCATCCTATTCCCTACATAGTAGTGCACTAGTTTTTGCAAGAACCTGGTCAAAAGTAGTGCGATATATAGGGAAAAGTGTGCCATTTAGGATGCAAACTGAGTCTCTGGAGCTTGGCACTATGGATCCAGCAGGACTACTACTGGTCTCCTCCAGCCCTCAGGATGCCCAATCACCAATCGGACCTTGACCGTAGCTGTTATTCCTTGAACTTTCAACTCTTGACCCTGCTCCCATCCTGTTGCACAGGACTACAATGTTTTGTAACCAGTAACAACCACTTCACACAGAGCACATGTTACTGTAGGTCTGTTTCTCTAGCGGGTTAAACACTCAACACTCTCATTGGAATTTACAGTAGATTATTATTAAGCCACAATACTGACGTGATTTCTAAAGGGTGGCTTTTAATCTGTATTGTCTTTTGCTACACCTTTTTTTCTACAGAAAGTGGCATAGCACTCGTTTTTATTGCTTTCTTTCCCACTAAATATATAGATATATTTCAAAGGAAAAATGTACAGAAACTTGATTTTTGAAATGCATTATATTATACGCAACCTCTTTGGGTTTCCATTTCTATCCCCCTTAAGTGTTCCTGTGCTTCAATTCTCTTTCTGACTGCTCTTTGTACTTTTTGCTTGCCAAAACAGTTAGGTGCTAGACTAGATCACAGTTCATTGTTCTTCACAAAAGACTCATCATTTCAGAATAAACCCCCTTTGGTTACTTTCCTCTACGTTCACTTTAGGACAAAATGCGTGCCACAAAAAGCTGAATAATAATTACATCATGTATCCAACGAGGATCTTTTCTCTTTGTTTCCTGAAAGTTTAAAAGCAGAATTACCTCACAACATCGTCTCTTCTTTTCATTTGTTTAACCGGCAGTAACGGAATGAACAATTCTTTTGAGGAAATCAATTGGCTGTGATGGTTTCAATTGCTTGGTACGCCATTTTAAAGCTTGTGAACTAGTGAAGCCTTTTTGTCCTTGATTTGCTCAGAAATATATTTTGGTTGCTGTGTTTTGCTTTTTCAATGATACCCTTTATCAATCAAAAGCTCAAACTCTGGAGCTTTGAATCCTTTATACAGTCGTTCTCTTTGTGTAACGCTACTGTGTGTTTTCAGTGCAAGAGCTGTGTTTTGTATGTTTTGTGAATGCAGATGAAATGTCAGTAGTATTATTTGCGTAGTTAAATGGTCACACTGGTCTGTGACGGTACCGATTGACAAGTTCTGCACATCGATGCCTCCATTAGTTGTTGTCTTTACCTGTTGGTTCATATTGACTCAATAAAATGACTGACAATTCTAAAGTGCCTCTGTCAGGCAGTGTGCAGGTTCACGGTCGGAATTTGTGTTCCGTGATTCTACATTCACAGACATTATTCAACATGATTTGTCTCAGTATGGCCCTACACAAAGGAGCACAGTGAAAGAATAGCCTAGGATACAGTGTTTTCTGGTGAGGAGTTATTGGACTCTTGGGCTAGTGGCCAGTTGGCTTGTTTGCTAATTTAAGGCATTCCTAAGCACTTGCATCAGGCTGATTCAGGAGAACAATCTCATACTGATTTTAAATAACACAATTAATTGTAGACTTGCAAAAGTTTTTTGTATTCCCATAAAAAAAGGTACTTTTAATGAGGTAACTGAATTCATGAAAACACGAAGATATTATAATGAACAACAAATCACAGTAATATATGGATGGATTAAATACTGTATGCAACAGGATCTCACACACAAATTTCCAGTCTTGACGTTCGTTCAATTTGCGCCAAGGTCTAATTGCACGTCAAACGGCAAATTATGCCATCAAAAAGTGAGATTGGGCTGCAGCGACTGCCTGTTAGTTACATTTTACATTTGAGTCATTTAGCAGACGCTCTTATCCAGAGCGACTTACAGTTGGTGCCTTCATCTTAAGATACCTGTGTGAGACGACCACATCTCAGTCGTAGTAAGTGAATTCGTCCTCAATAAAGAAGCTAGCAGCAAAGTCCGTGCTAGCAAGACAAGTGCAACTTTTATTTGTAGAAGGTTGAAAAACAGATGGGCTGCGGCATTCTGGATAAGTTGCAGGGGTTTGATGGCAAAAGCGGGGAGCCCAGCCAACAGATAGTTGCAGTAGTCCAGACGGGATATGACTAGTGCCCGGATTAGGCCCTGCGTCACTAGTTGTTTGAGTTCGTGGGAGGCCTTGGGTTGATCTGAGTTCAAGCAATATGAGAGTGGCTACCCAAGCCGAGGCATTCCACATAGTTCAGTAGAAGGATGTTTAAATGTATGAAACTTTCTCTGTGCCCAATATTGAAGGTAGAGCTCTCATTGGAAGGGCACTGCAGCAGTTGAATCAATGTGATTTCCATAGGTCTGATCGAAATGTACCACCCCCTCACCTCTCCACAGTCTGGACAGAGAGAGGACAGGCTCGACCTGCACCTATTAAAAGAGAGGAGGATGAAGGAGAAAGAGGGGGAGCAATAAAGAGGAGATGGAGAAGAGTGGCCAGACACCAATGCATTCCTAAACGTATAGATCACATCTAGTATTGTGTTGCTGTCTGTCCTGTCGCACCTTTATATAATAATAATGGGGTTAATTAATTAAACTCAATCTATGATAATTATTCCTCCATAACGGAGACAGACTCCCCATGGCGACGGAGGGGCACCTGCAGTTCCCTTCTTCCTGCCTCCATATGAGTCACCACGGCGATAAACATTCCTCCCTGCCCGTCGCCTGGTTACAGCTCAATGGCCTTCACCGTGCGTGCTCAGAGAGAGGGTCACACCATTGTCTGGGGTTCGACCCTCTGCTTGTGAATCATGCATAAACCAATGAATGCCCATGAGACATTAAGGCCAGTCCAGACCATACACAGTGTATTGGGACATTGAGGACGGCTGTGAAAGAAATCCTCACGCAAATACAAAGTACAAATGCAAAGCAGGCCTACAGTCGTGACTTTCTCAGATAAGCTGAGGAATTGAAGCTTGGGACAGGGCAGAGGCTTAGTTTCCCAGGCCCATGTTTCACCTCATGTGTTCTTTTATTTCTCAAATTGTAAATGAACTGTTATGGTCAAAAGAGGTGCCTAGGCTAGTGGGTTTTATAATGGAGGAAGCTTTTTGAGGTAATTATGATGTGATCATTAGTCTACAGATGGAAGATGTTGTGAGCTGAGGGCGAGGCTTGTCCCATTTACTAAATGTTGTTTGATTTCATATCCTGTCTCCCTGGGATCATGAATAATCACCTCTGTCCCTGACTCCGTGTGTGTGTGTGCGCGTCCGTGCACGTGTGTATGTGACTCCATGGTGTGTGTGCCAGTGTGTCCATGTGCCAGTGTATGTGTGTGCGTTCACTCAAAGTACTGTAATTTATAGGGAGGGAGAACATATTGGCTGAATGTGCTGCTTTGATGATTTGCTGTCTCCATGGTAACCTCTCCATATAAACACTTGCCAAGGGAGTGAGCTTGCCTCTGTCTGAGAAGAGGGGGAAAGCACTTGAGTTTCTACTGCCAACAGCCTGACACTGAGGGAGAGAGAGGGGGAGGGCCTAGTCACTCTACAACACTACACACAGTGATCATCGTAAATCTTGTTGACTTCAATTCAATGCTTCTACAATATTCAAAAATATTTTAGCTGTGAAAAATAAATAACCTAACCAGGCAACAAAATGCTGCAAACCTAGTTTCCGGTGAAACCAGTGTAGGCTAGTTACAGTTGTCTTACTCTCTAGGCCTGGCCATATAAAAATGCTGTCTTAAGCAGTATACCAAATGGCCTGGTTGCTACTTTTCCTGTTCACTTTCTCACTAATGTCCCATGGAGTCTTGCAGAGTTCTGTAAATTATACTGTCAGCACATGAGAGTAAGAGTATAGTCAGGTGGGCGGGCGGGAGGAGGACAGGACAGGAGGGAATGGCCAGGGCACCCATGGCACAAAGTGGACACTTTAATTAACAGTCTCACTAGTTCAGCAGCGAAGGGAGACTGGTACTCTCTCTCACTCTGTTTGTCTCTCTCTCGTTCTCTATCCAATCCAGGCTGCATTACATCCGGCCGTGATTGGGAGTCTCATAGAGAGGCGCACAATTGGCCCAGCGTCGTTCGGGTTTGGCCCGGGGTAGGCCGCTATGGTAAATAAGAATATGTTTTTAACTGACTTGCCTAGTTAAATAAGGGTTTACATTTAAAAATGTAAAAATAATCAATAGGAGGTTATTAGACCATCCCCTCTTCTAACTATACTAGGACATGACTGGAGTTTCATTTAACCCACAGTAGATTTCTGCCATACAGTCGTTCTAAATAAGTTGACCTATTTGCTTATGGTTTTGCCTACACCTAGTGACCTGCTTCTTAAATGATATGAGCAAAAAATATGGCAAGCCAGACAAAAATTCAAAGGGCCTATTTATATAATGAATGTGAATTCGGAGGGCAGAAATGATTAAATATTAAAGCATTAGACCTCTCACTAAAGGCATCAGTCATACAAAAGTTATACTTAAATCCGAAATGGTTCTCCAGTAAATTGGTAGGAAAGTCTCAACCCATGTTCAATAATGGCCTTTTCCCCTTTATTCAGATTACAACTGCTCACTTTCGGTGGTTTGAAAACTAAATCGTCTCCAAAATATAGTTCTTTTTTAAACAAGCCTTAGAAAGTTGGTTAAAATTTCAGTTTAATCCACCTGAAAAGAAAGAACAAATGATACAACAAATATAGTGTGGTTAAACTTAAATATACTAATTGATGAAAAAAAATAAAAAAATTGAAGGAAAAAAAATATAAAAGGTATGACTTTTGTGAATGATATCATAAATAGGACTGGTGGCGTTATGTCACACATGCAGCTAACACAGTCATATGGAAATGTCTGCTCTACCCAAAATTACAACCAACTAATTGCAGCATTACCACAAAAAATGAAAGAGGCAAGTAGAAGGGGGAAAAAGTAAGGAAGATAAATTGCAAAATAGTTGGGAAGAGATTTTCGATGTACCTATTCCATTGCACGTGGTTTATGTATTGACATGCAAAACAACCCCGGACGCAAAACGTCAATTTAAATGATTTTACAAAATTCTTGCAACCAATAGAATGTTAGATATTTTGGGGGATACAATCTTGCCAGCTCTGCAGATTCTGCTGTGAGGAGGCAGAGTCATTAGATCATTTATTTTGGTACTGTCCATATTTTAGCTCGTTTTTGGTCACAGGTCCAGGAATGGTTGAAGAATTGCAACATTTGCCTAGAACTAACGCTGCAGACAGCAATACTGGGTGATTTGAAAAGTCCTAGTCAATCAATCAATAATATAATAATTTTAGAAAAAATGTTTCTCTTTAATTTACAATCTGTAGAAGCTATGAGAATAGAAAGGTTCAGTACTTTTGTGAAGCATCACAGCACAGTTGAAAAATATATGGCAAATAGAAATCCAAAATGGATGGTGTTCAGAGATAGATGGGAGGGGTTGAATGGAGCTGAAGGGTGAGACTAATAACAACAAGATAACCAATGTATAAAACATACAGGGTCTGTAAAATGTATATAGGTTCAGAAATGTTGTGAAATAGCACAGTTACAAATAGAAATTGAACTGAATGGACATCAGAAATAGAGGAAGGACTAAAAACAAACAAAAAATATAACTATTGTAAAATAGACTGTGAATGTAAAATGTGTATAAACTGATGGTAGAAGCCTAAGTGTTATTGTTTATTAGTTTACTCCAATTGGAGGAAGGGTGGTAGGGTTTGCGGGAAATAATAAAGGTATATTCTAAAAAAAGTATGTACTGTATATGTATGTATGTATGTATGTATGTATGTATGTATGTATGTATGTATGTATGTATGTATGTATGTATGTATGTATGTATGTATGTATATATATATGAATGTTTGTGTCATATATGGGAGATTGGAAATGATGCAGACAATTACATTGATGGAAGCAACAATCTTTCCGCATTATTAAAGCTGATCCACCCCTTTAAAAAAATGTATGAAATTAAATTAAACTTAAAAATAGTCTTTTCTGTGTTTTAACCACAAAATGGAATTGCGTTGTATCTCTCTGGTTTGAACCTTTATCGTTGCTTAAGTCTGAGCTCAAAACTAAGTCTACTGGGTGTTGCTTTTCTCCATTGAATGCATCCTTGTGTCTATACCTTGACACGCTTCCTTTCGTCTCAGGAACACTTCCAAGGCTCTTGAAATTGCCAGTGCCTAGCAACAGAATGGGTCCCATGTGTTCGGATGTGTTGAGTGTTCTGCTTTCCATTTCAATATGTATATTATTCTAATCCACACACCATTTCAAGCTCCTCTAAGAAATTGCGTGTAGGTGACAGGCTGCCACGTTTGATTTAATCTATAAACAAATATAATTTAATAGAATAGTATAGAATGAAGTACATTTTTTCCCTGTTAACTACATTTTTGGTTAAAGACAATATGCAAATCCAGCTTCACAACAGCTTGCGTGTGTGTGTGTTTCTGTGCATGCGGGCGTGCTTGTGTGTGTGTGTGTGTGTGTGGTCTCCATTTTACTCCGGTTTCCCTACTGAAAATAGCAGCAGTGTTTCTCTCTCCACCTGTAGTGTACCCTCTCCTATGCAGGCATGCTGTGTCCACTGGACCATAGCAGAGGCAGTACCAGGTACACTGGAGATGGAGTGGAAGACAAAATGAAGGGACTTCCGAGTGTGTGGGGGTCGATTTCAGGGAAGGAGAAATGTCAAAACTTGCTGAATGTCGAACTAGATAGAGCAGAAGTTAGAACATGAAATGTATCCTCATTTAGCTGTTAATCAGGCTTTCACGGGTAAAATGCAGAAACCGTAGGCTACTAAAAACACTTTGTTTGGCACCAAATGTTCTTTTAAAACTAACAATGTACAACATGAATTAAAAGAAAGTTCTGGAACCTTGAAAGTTCAACCAAAAATGCTACATTACTTAATAAGAGAAAATGTTGGGCTACAAAGTGATGATTGCAGTATTGGTAGAAACGCTTCAAGCCTCCAAGAACACCATGATTTGGCCTGTGTCATTATTTACCCCATCAAAACGAGTCACATCTGCATCCAAAATGGCACCCTGTTCCCTACATAGTGCCCTACTTTTGACCACATCCAATGGGGCTCTGGTAAAAAGTTGTCACTCTATACGGAAAAGATGGCCAGTTGAGACTCGAACTGAGAGAACTGGAAGGAAATCAATGTTACTGATGTCTCTTTATGCCACTGAAGCACTTTACATCAGAGGTACTTTGAAATGCATGAGCTGGCATGGCTGGAAGCATGGCTCAGGTGTCAGGCAGTAGGACTGGTTAAACACCAATAAAGAAGTGACATTTCACTTGGAGAGAGAGAAAGAGAGAGAGTGATAAAGAGACTCATTTTGTCTTCCTATAGGGAGCTGGATAGGGCAACATTATTTGCAATGTGTTGATTTGTGATGAGCCTCAGCTTTCTTTCTTCATTGTATTGATCCCAGCTCCCACCACATGCTGCATCAATGAGCCACGCAAAGGATAAAAAGCCATTTGTGGGGAACACGGCCCTGTTGAGTCAGGTTGCACAGTTAGATATGTAGAAAGGCTATAGGCCTCCCTTGACTGGATCCTAGTAGGAGCATCATTCTTTACTCTCTCTATTTCTCCCTCTCTCCTTGAGTTGAGCTGTATAATTAGTTTGCTTCTTTGGGGATAAAACTTTTTTGTATGAAGAAACAAAATATATAGCCTATTAGCCAACAAGTCTATATGTTGCACTGTGTGTATTTATGCATAAACTATTTAGTTACAAAGCATAGGCATTCACTAATAGACCTACCCTAAATTGTCTCATATACGATTAAGAAAGGCTGACCTGAAAATAAAATGCAGCCCTGGCTGAACTGTGATAAATGGAGAAAATATTAATTAGGTGCTTAGTTAATAACCCCCGAGGCAGGCTGTAAAGGCCCACACAATAAAAAGGCAGCTCTGCCACTTGGTTTGCTATGGAAGCCTGCTGAGGAGTTGTCCTGACATCTAGTGGTGTATCTTTGCAACACAATGCATGTTTTGTAATGTGATGAAAATGCAACTTGCTATGGGTCATTATAAAAAAAAGGCAATAGGCCTACCCGGCAAATAAATGTGTCTAAACTCAACCTCTTCAATTATGGTGCAGTATTCATGTCATAGGCATACATATTTTAAATGTATATCTTTATTTGTATGTGTATGTCATAGCTTACACGGGTGCCAGTAATGTATTTGAATAAATAAATAAAACACTGTACAACGTTTTGTAACCTTGAAGTTTCGTTTCACTATTGACCCTTAGTGCCGTTTGCTTGCCGCTATGCACATGTGGCACCGGTAATGTGAAGTTTCTCCCCTCCATACTGAGGTCTATAAGCATTCCTGATTTGTCTGCTTCGCGAAGGCGGAGTCTCCTAGTGTAGTAGACTAATTTGTGTGCGCAACGCTGAATGGTAACCACTGTGGCAACCTTGTGAACCAACAGTCTCTCCACAGCGCTGGGCTTCAGGATGTTGTTTTTTCGCTGATAACAGAAATGTTCTTTATTTAGGCTACCTGGCCTCTTCAGAGAAGGTCGACATTTGCATATTAATTCATTTCAAGATGAGATGTTAATACAACAACCCGTGGTGGATTGTTAGGCAGCATCCGATTATTGAATAGCATTTGTTGGCTGCAGCTGTATGCGACGGGAGACAACGTGCCAGAGGTGACTGCATCTCATCGCAGCATTTATTGATAGACCAAGGGGGATTAATGACAACCATTTCAGATAGTATTTAATTGTGCTCGTCTACAATACATACAAGTTATCTACCTCGAGAAAGGCGTGCTTGCAGAACGCATTAGCAGAAGATGGAACAATGACTTTTTTCATGTAGATCTCAGAAAGCTATAGCCCATGTGTATGCCTAGCTTAAAGCAGGTCCCTCTTATTGGACTTCTCATTCACTAGTGCGTAAAATGGGCAACAGTTTTTCTAACATAGCTGCTTTTCAGTCCCTGCATATTGTAATGCTGGGTTTAGATTCTGCCGGTAAAACGACTGTCCTGTACCGCCTGAAATTCAACGAATTTGTGAACACTGTTCCCACAATCGGATTTAACACAGAGAGGATAAAACTGAGTAACGGTACCGCCAAAGGGATTAGTTGTCATTTTTGGGACGTCGGGGGACAGGAGAAGCTGAGACCGTTATGGAAATCCTACAGTCGGTGCACGGATGGCATTATTTACGTAGTGGACTCAGTGGACGTGGACAGACTAGAGGAAGCCAAAACAGAACTGCATAAAGTTACCAAATTCGCAGAAAACCAGGGGACTCCATTACTGGTGATAGCCAACAAGCAGGACTTGCCCAAGTCTCTACCTGTCCATGAGATTGAGAAGCAACTGGCACTGCATGAGCTCAGCCCTTCTACCACTTACCATGTCCAGCCTGCATGTGCCATCATAGGTGAAGGGCTCCATGAAGGCATGGATAAACTGTATGAAATGATTGTGAAACGAAGGAAATCATTGAAACAAAAGAAAAAGAGATAGCGGTCAACTTCACAGTAATGAGTTATCTTCTGAGCTGCCTGCTACTGTACCGTGACTTTTGCTATAGTAGGCATGTCAGGTGATTCTTGTTATGATACTGTATAGCTTTGGGTTTATTGGTGAAGCTAGTCACTTTTAGCTGTGCTGTTACATTCAATTACACAGAGGGAGGAAAATAAAAACTTGCCTCTTGCTATCAGAACTGTCCTTGACAGGCTGGTACCTGTTTGTTGCTGCGTCACAGTATTTTCTTGTCAATACTTTTTTTCTCCTGAAGAGTGCATGGCCTACACAGCACTTTTTGACAGACTGAAGTAGCCCACATTATTTACTGATTGGAATGAACGTCATTAATCACTATGCTTATAATTTTATTTTCCCACTTTGCGCGCTCTGTTTATGTTACTAACACATTGAGAGAGACCGTCCATTTCTTTCTAATATTTCCTCTGCTCATTTGATAACTGGGCAAACAGTGCTGTTTTATAGTAGCCTATATTGGGGTTACGGTGTCTTTCGAATATAGAAGGCTATTCATATATTGCACGTTTCAGCACAATATTATTTGGAACATTTGTTTTATGACTGATGCCCATTCTACTTATAATGCAGTGCCGATGAAGATTTAGTCTGAAGTGCATTACTGTGGCTTGGAAACACGATTATATTCCGAAAGGAGGCTAATAATTAGTAGGACAAGCTTTTGTCATTCTTGTTATGTCGCCAGATTGACTTTAGATGCAGTATAACTTTCGCTAGCTAAGATTGAGGGGAGAGTGCAACATTTTTGCTAGCTAACATTAGCATTGGTACCTATTTCTGACTAACTTTGCCATCTCACGGCAACATTGTCATCTCTCTCAAGTAAACTTGACGCCATCATAATGATGGCAAAGTTGTTTTCTACTAATTATTTGTCTTCAGCAACATCATCGGATTTCCAGGCCACTATAGTGTAATTTGAATGAAACAGTAATTAGCCCCCACTCAGAAAGGCTGAGACTGCAGTCCAAACACTTAAGACACATCATCATTCACTTACTTTCGCCTTACAGGCTGACTACACCGCTCGCGTCGCGTTGCAAAAATACATTTAAAAATGTATATTATTAAATTATTACGCCAACGAGCATCTGCGCTGCCAAGGGCTAAAATAGAAATCAGTTATATTTGTGACGCAGATCATGCTGCAAGTCCTGCCTCTCCCATCTCATTGGTTTATAGAAGCAGGTACCCACGTGCCATCTCCTCATTGGTTATACCCATATGGGTGACTGAAAGAGGAACTCGGTCAGTGGCGGTAATACACCTAATTTATGAAAGTTGCCAATCTCAATATAAAGTCCATAGAAGAAAAAGCTTAGAAGAATGAGAGATGACTAGAAATGATTCGGTTGACCGGTTTATGTGTGGATTAATTGTCAGAGTAGAGGACCTTGTGCATTTCAGGTAAAATAACAACTCAATGTTTATATCCCAGGACAAATTAGCTAGCGACAGCATGGACAAATTAGCTAGCAAGCTAGCTAGCAAAATTGCCATAAATGTTTAGTGCTTTTCACCTGTCCCAAAACTAATGTAATTTGTTCAGAGTTTGTTTTGATATTTTAACCTGTGTGTCGTGTTTGGTGTGGGGGAAAATTTATGCACAATGGCACATGCGCACAGTCGGATTGGGTTCTGTGTTACATGCTGACCACATGACTCGCGTGCGCAAGAGTTGCAAGAAAAATTTAAACATACAGTTGAAGTCGGAAGTAAAAAATACCTTAGCCAAATACATTTAAACTCAGTTTATCACAATTCCTGACATTTAATCCTAGTACAAATTCCTTGTTTTAGGTCAGTTAGGATCACCACTTTATCTTAATAGAATGTGAAATATCAGAATAATAGTGGAGAGAATGATTTATTTCAGCTTTTATTTCTCTCATCACATTCCCAGTGGGTCAGAACTTTCCATACACTCAATTAATATTTGGTAGCATTGCCTTTAAATTGTTTAACCTGGGTCAAACATTTTGGGTAGCCTCCCACAAGCTTCCCACAATAGGTTGGGTGAATTTTGGCCCATTCCTCTTGACAGAGCTAGTGTTACTGAGTCAGGTTTGTAGGCCTCCTAGCTCGCACACACTTTTTCAGTTCTGCCCACAAATGTTCTGTAGGATTGAGGTCAGGGCTTTGTGATGGCCACTCCAATACCTTGACTTTGTTGTTAAGCCATTATGTCACAACTTTGAAAGTATGCTTGGGGTCATTGTCCATTTGGAAGACCCATTTGCGACCAAGCTTTAACTTAACTGATGTCTTGAGATGTTGCTTCAATATATACACATCATTTTCCATCCTTATGATGCCATCTATTTTGTGAAGTGCACCAGTCCCTCCTGCAGCAAAGCACACCCACAACATGATGCTGCCACCCCTGTGCTCACGGTTGGGATGGTCTTCTTCGGCTTGCAAGCCTCCCCCTTTTTCTCCAAACATAACGATGGTCATTATGGCCAAACAGTTCTATTTTTGTTTCATCAGACCAGAGGACAATTCTCCAAAAAGTATGATCTTTGTCCCCATATGCAGTTGCAAACCGTAGTCTGGCTTTTGTTATGGCTGTTTTTGAGCAGTGGCTTCTTCCTTGCTGAGCGGCCTTTCAGGTTATGTCGATATAGGACTCCTTTTACAGTGGGTATAGATACTTTTGTACCTGTTTCCTACAGCATCTTCACAAGGTCTTTTGCTGTTGTTCTGGGATTGATTTGCCCTTTTCGCACACCAAAGTACGTTCATCTCTAGGGGACAGAACGCGTCTCCTTCCTGAGTGGTATGATGGTCCCATGTTTTTTCACATAATGATTGTGTTTTCATGTATGCCCTACAGTCAATTTTGAGTGCATTTCTACTTATATTAAATATATAATTATTAATATACGCCTACCACTTGTAGCTAGCAAATGAATTAGCTAACTAATTTTAGCCTGACTGCTGTAGCGGGAACTTCTGAAGAAGGAAAATGTTTTATTTCTACAATTTCTAAAAGATAACCAAACAAAACATATTTACTTTTTACGAGACGTGCTTGTGCCGTCATGTGCATTAGTATCACAATTTCAAACTTATTTGCATTCGTTTTTACTTATACTTGTATGTTGACTTCTCCATTGATGTTGTTTTTAAGTTTTCATGGACTTTTCTTAGCAGATGTGCAATCGTCGTAAAATTGAATTGTGGAGAGTTTCATGCCCCGGAGTGAATATAATTGTACACTCTCAAAGCCGACTAAAAACGAGGGCTGAGGGGCTTACGTTGCAAACTTCCCTTGCTTGGCTAATCATTTGGACCTCCCTCCAAGATGGCGACGGGGATTCCCCCAAGGGCATAAGGCGAGGGCAAGTGGACGAGGGTGTGTCTTTTAAGTGTTGGGACCGCAACCTATGTGTTCTCACTTCAATAGCATGATACCTACCCGTGTTCTAGTTGCTATGTCCTCGTTTACATTGGTAGTATTTAAATAAAGGTTTTAAAAAATATTAGGTCAGTATATACAGTATATATAGAATAATTATTGGTAGAATAATAACTAGCCAACAATAGAAAAACCAAACTGTATGTACAGTAAGACACATTCATATTTTTTTCGAAATTAAAATGTTTGTTAAAAAAACTTGTACACTTTTATTTACTTCCCTAAGAGGTTTTGACACTTAATGGTATGCTAGTAAGTGTGTGGAGGTAATTTGATTTTACTGAGTAATTTAAATGTGGAGATTGTTGGCTGATTGTCCAATGCAGATAGATTTGCATTGAAACGGTTCTTTTTCTGAGTAGATCTATACAACTGTGTTGTGACAGGATGTTTTTATAGTAGTAGGTAGAATATTTAAAAAGTGAAGAGGTATACAAAATACATCATTCATTCCTACATTTTAAAACTGCTTATACAGTGTGACAAAATGTATGCGCACAGTTACATCTCAGGTACAGAGGCTAATGGATTTAGGCAGATATTTCTTTTTTAGTTTACCTTTATTTAACTAGGCAAGTCAGTTAAGAACAAATTCTTATTTACAATGACGTCCAAATCCGGACGATGCTGGGCCAATTGTACACTGCCCTACGGGACTCCCAATCACGTCCGGTTGTGATACAGCCTGGATTCATACCAGGGTGTCTGTAGTGATGCCTCTAGCACTGAGACCGCTGTGCCACTCATGACCTGGTGATGATGGGATGTCCCAGACCAGTTCATGCTAACCAACCACACACTTTACCTTTCAAAGAAAGGGGCGTTTAAAAGGAGGGACACAAAAATATATCACACAGTAATTTTTGTATTTATTATTTTCAGTATTATACAATAAACCGATTAGTAAAGTATCAATAGATTGCAATGGACTCTGGTTTTAGGCATAACTGGTAAATTATCCAATAAATGCCAAAGAACAGTAGTAGTTTAACAGTAAATTACTGTAAAGACTTGCTGTATTTCGAATGGTCCTGTAATTTCACTTCACAGAATACAGTACCCACTGTATTTTTGGAGCACCTATAACCTTTTCTCTCATTAACATATTTTGAGGCTTGCCTTGTAAGAGGGTGCATGTATTGCACCCCGTTAGTGAGAGTGATGTACCCATTTCATTGATATGTGGTACTGTAGTAGTTTACCAACAATTACATGTGTATAGGGGACAGATTGGAGTGTCAGTAAGTAATGATTGAGTATTTGCCATGTCCTTTGGTCTGTTTTGCACTGTAGTCCTTGCTAGTTTGGAAGCCTTTGATAAGGCCTCTAAAAATGCAAGTGATATACGACTTTGAGCATGGTATGATCACCGGTGCGCCTGAGTGTGCTAAACTGTCATCAAGGCAAATGATGGCTACTTTGAAGAATCTATAATATAAAATATATTTGGATTTGTTTAGTACTTTTTTTGGTTACTACATGATACCATATGTGTTATTTCATAGTTTTGATGTCTTCACTATTATTCTCAATGTAGACAATAGTAAAAAAAAAATAAAGAAGAACCCTTGAATGAGTAGGTGTGTCCAAACTTTTGACTGGTACTGTATATTTAAGCAATAAGGCACGAGGGGGTGTGTATATGGCTAATATACCAAGGCTAAGGGATGTTCTTAGGCACAACGCAACATGGAGATCCTGGATACAGCCCTTAGCTGTGGTATATTAGCCATATACCACAACCCCCCGAGGTCCCCTTATTGCTATTATAAACGTTTTACCAACGTAATTAGCAGTAAAAATAAATGTTTTGTCATACATGTGACATACCATGGCTGTCAGTCAATCAACATTCAGGGCTCGAACCACCCAGTTTCTAAATATATATATTAATATCATTATCTGTCATTCCTGCACCCGCACCCCCTCTCTGGCCCTCGAGGGCGCCAGGCTGCCCATCATTACGTACACCTGTCACCATCATTACGCGCATCAGCGCTTCATTGGACTCACCTGGACTCCTTCACTTTGTTGATTGCCC
>NW_025745099.1:56272-91272 GCF_021184085.1 Oncorhynchus gorbuscha
CAGGTGGACACTGCTGCCCACCAGCTCTGGGGTGATCACAGGCTTGTGGGATAATGCAGGGAGACTTGCTGGGCAAGGGAAAGACGAGGGATGAACAAGAAGTTGATATCAAGGACCAACCAGACATGATTAAATAAAGAATCACAATAAATGTGAATAATATTTCTTTGAGCTTGTCGTAGTTGTTTACCTTTGCATCGCCCATTGACTTCCACCTTACCCGTGGGGCATAATTTAGGTCCAAATTCTGATATGACTAAAAACAAGAAAAATACAGTTAAGACCTTTATTTTTTTATTTCCTTAATTCCACTTGAAGGCTTTAGACCAGAGAGAACGAATAGAGCAGCAGACATATCTTAATAAGGCTAAGAACAAATTCCAAATTCCAGCGAAGCAGTCCCCCATACATCCCATCACACTAAACTGACAGTGACTCTGTAATTCTAATTCACCTATGGCACAATATCCCATACACCCCTGGGTGGGCTCAGTTGCGCACTGAGATGGGGATGTGGAAGAGGCAGCAGTCCTTGGTGCTCCCGTGGAAGAACTGCCAGGTGGCACAGGCTGAGAGCTTGCGGACCTCCCCTGGGCGGGGCAACGAGCTATCAGTCAGAGACAGCCACACAGGTGCCTGGGTGCCACATCTGTTCATCTGGAGAGAAGACAATGACCCATATTCACAAAGCACCTCAGAGTAAGTGCTGATCGAGGATCAGTTTTGCCTTTTAAATTGTAACGGATATGAGGGGGGACTTGATCCAAGATCAGCACACCTACTCTGAGACACTTTGTGAAAAAGCTTCCACCTGTCTACTCATTATACAGTTTACACTCAACGTTTCACTATCAACAAAAGCAAACTCAAAAGCAAAAACTAAACACAGCTGTATTGAATGAGGTCAGTTGTATGGACTCATTTACATGGAAATTAATCATGTAATTCATGCCTTGCAGTTTGGATGTTTATAAAGAATAATCCTTATAATTCTCATTACTTTAAATATTGGATACACAACATGTTTCTTCATGAAAACCACTTGATTAAGTACAGTATCTTCAAGTAAAATCAAGAAAATCCCTCCCACTGTGAAGAGTTAATCATAGCTTTGCCTGTATTGATGGTTGTAAGTGGTAAATAAAACAGGCCCTAAAATGGAGCCTTGTGGAACCCCTTTACACACTAGGTGCAAGATGGCTAAGGTTGAACAGCTTTAGCTTACTTCCACACCGCTGGTGGGCATCTCTGCAGGCTTGTTGTTAATGCTGAAGCGGTACCCTCCTGGGGAGAGGGAGTGATCACAGATCAGGTCCTGTATGTGTCATGCAGGTGATAGAGGACCCAAAAGCGACTTAACAGAAACAGAGTTTATTCAAATCCAAACAGGGAATAACAGAAATCCTCTAGTCTGTAGAGGGGAATAACAAGAGAAGCGGCCACAGACTGCAGGTCGCTTCGGGTAGGCGCAGGCCGTAGTAGACAGAGACACCTGCTCACACGCAGCATCTGATGAAGGCAAAAAACACGACAGGACAGGGCGAAACACAATCACAGCATGGTGAATACAAAACAAGGAACCGACGGGACAGGAACGGAACACAAAGGAATAAATAGGGACTCTAATCAGGGGAAAGGATCGGGAACAGGTGTGGGAAGACTAAATGATGATTAGGGGAATAGGAACAGCTGGGAGCAGGAACGGAACGATAGAGAGAAGAGAGAGCGAGAGAGTGAGAGGGGGAGGGGGAGAGAGAGGGATAGAAAGAGGGAAAGAACCCAATAAGACCAGCAGAGGGAAACGAACAGAATGGAAAAGCAAAATGACAAGATGATATAAGACAAAACATGACAGTACCCCCCCCCACTCACCGAGCGCCTCCTGGCGCTCTCGAGGAGGAACACTGGCGGCAACGGAGGAAATCATAGATCAAACGGTCCAGCACGTCCCGAGAAAGAACCCAACTCCTCTCCTCAGGACCGTAACGAAAAACGATAAAAGGGAAACTAGGGTACTACTCTAAAAAAAAAAAATGAGAACTAGGGACAGACTGAGACACAGCAAGGGCAGGAACAAGAACAGGAGAGATGCGATGGCAGGGAACAGACTGAGACCCAGCAAGACCAGGAGCAGAAGCAGAAAAAAATTACCAGACTTCTTCTGCGCGCAGTCTGAACACGCAGCCACGAAACGGCGCGTGTCACGCTCCTGAGTCGGCCACCAAAAGCGCTGGCGAATAGACGCAAGAGTGCCTCGAACACCGGGATGACCAGCTAACTTGGCAGAGTGAGCCCACTGAAGAACAGCCAGACGAGTGGAAACAGGAACGAAAAGGAGGTTACTAGGACAAGCGCGCGGCGACGCAGTGTGCGTGAGTGCTTGCTTAACCTGTCTTTCAATTCCCAGACTGTCAACCCGACAACACGCCCATAAGGAAGAATCCCTCGAGATCAGTAGAAGCCACAGAAGAACTAAACAGACGGGATAAGGCATCAGGCTTGGTGTTCTTGCTACCCGGACGGTAAGAAATCACAAACTCGAAACGAGCGAAAAACAACGCCCAACGAGCTTGACGGGCATTAAGTCGTTTGGCAGAACGGATGTACTCAAGGTTCTTATGGTCTGTCCAAACGACAAAAGGAACGGTCGCCCCCTCCAACCACTGTCGCCATTCGCCTAGGGCTAAGCGGATGGCGAGCAGTTCACGGTTACCCACATCATAGTTGCGCTCAGATGGCGACAGGCGATGAGAAAAATAAGCGCAAGGATGAACCTTATCGTCAGACTGGAAGCGCTGGGATAGAATGGCTCCCACGCCTACCTCTGAAGCGTCAACCTCGACAATGAATTGTCTAGTGACGTCAGGAGTAACGAGGATAGGAGCGGACGTAAAACGTTCTTTTAGAAGATCAAAAGCTCCCTGGGCGGAACCGACCACTTAAAACACGTCTTGACAGAAGTAAGAGCTGTGAGAGGGGCAGCAACTTGACCGAAATTACGAATGAAACGCCGATAGAAATTAGCGAAACCTAAAAAGCGCTGCAACTCGACACGTGACCTTGGAACGGGCCAATCACTGACAGCTTGGACCTTAGCGGAATCCATCTGAATGCCTTCAGCGGAAATAACGGAACCGAGAAAAGTAACGGAGGAGACATGAAAAGAGCACTTCTCAGCCTTTACGTAGAGACAATTCTCTAAAAGGCGCTGTAGAACACGTCGAACGTGCTGAACATGAATCTCGAGTGACGGAGAAAAAATCAGGATATCGTCAAGATAGACAAAAACAAAAATGTTCAGCATGTCTCTCAGAACATCATTAACTAATGCCTGAAAAACAGCTGGCGCATTGGCGAGACCGAACGGCAGAACCCGGTACTCAAAATGCCCTAACGGAGTGTTAAACGCCGTTTTCCACTCGTCCCCCTCTCTGATGCGCACGAGATGGTAAGCGTTACGAAGGTCCAACTTAGTAAAGCACCTGGCTCCTGCAGAATCTCGAAGGCTGATGACATAAGGGGAAGCGGATAACGATTCTTAACCGTTATGTCATTCAGCCCTCGATAATCCACGCAGGGGCGCAGAGTACCGTCCTTCTTCTTAACAAAAGAACCCCGCCCCGGCCGGAGAAGAAGAAGGCACTATGGTACCGGCGTCAAGAGACACAGACAAATAATCCTCGAGAGCCTTACGTTCGGGAGCCGACAGAGAGTATAGTCTACCTCGAGGGGGAGTGGTCCCCGGAAGGAGATCAATACTACAATCATACGACCGGTGAGGAGGAAGGGAGTTGGCTCGGGACCGACTGAAGACCGTGCGCAGATCATGATATTCCTCCGGCACTCCTGTCAAATCGCCAGGTTCCTCCTGAGAAGTAGGGACAGAAGAAACAGGAGGGATGGCAGACATTAAACACTTCACATGACAAGAAACGTTCCAGGATAGGATAGAATTACTAGACCAATTAATAGAAGGATTATGACATACTAGCCAGGGATGACCCAAAACAACAGGAGTAAACGGTGAACGGAAAATCAAAAGAAATAGTCTCACTGTGGTTACCAGATACTGTGAGAGTTAAAGGTAGTGTCTCAAATTTGATACTGGGAAGATGACTACCATCTAAGGCAAACATGGGCGTAGGCTTGTCTAACGGTCTGAAAGGAATGTTATGTTTCCGAACCCATGCTTCGTCCATGAAACAACCCTCAGCCCCAGAGTCAATCAAGGCACTGCATGTAGCACCGAACCGGTCCAGCGTAGATGGACCGACATAGTAGTACAAGATCTAGATGAAGAGACCAGAGTAGTAGTGCTCACCAGTAGCCCTCCGCTTACTGATGGGCTCTGGCCTCTTACTGAACATGAATTAACAAAATGTCCAGCAACTCCGCAATAGAGGCACAGGCGGTTGGTGATCCTCCGTTCCCTCTCCTTAGTCGAGATGCGAATCCCTCCCAGCTGCATGGGCTCAGTCTCAAAGCCAGAGGAGGGAGATGGTTGCGATGCGGAGCAGGGAAACACCGTTGATGCGAGCTCTCTTCCACGAGCCCGGTGACGAAGATCTACCCGTCGTTCTATGCGGATGGCGAGAGCAATCAAAGAGTCCACATCTGAAGGAACCTCCCGGGAGAGAATCTCATCCTTAACCACTGCGTGGAGTCCCTCCAGAAAACGAGCGAGCAGCGCCGGCTCGTTCCACTCACTAGAGGCAGCAAGAGTGCGAAACTCAATAGAATAATCCGTTATGGACCGTTCACCTTGGCATAAGGAAGCCAGGGCCCTAGAAGCCTCCCTACCAAAAACTGAACGGTCAAAAACCCGAATCATCTCCTCTTTAAAGTTCTGGAACTTGTTAGAGCAATCAGCCCTTGCCTCCCAGATAGCTGTGCCCCATTCTCGAGCCCGGCCAGTAAGGAGTGAAATGACGTAAGCAACCCGAGCTCTCTCTCTAGAGTATGTGTTGGGTTGGAGAGAGAACACAATCTCACACTGCGTGAGAAAGGAGCGGCACTCAGTGGGCTGCCCGGAGTAGCAAGGTGGGTTATTAACCCTAGGTTCTGGAGGCTCGGCAGGCCAGGAAGTAACAGGTGGCACGAGACGAGACTCTGGAACTGTCCAGAGAGGTCGGAAACCTGAGCGGCCAGGTTCTCCACGGCATGGCGAGCAGCAGACAATTCCTGCTCGTGTCTGCCGAGCATGGCTCCTTGGATCTCGACGGCAGTGTAACGAGCGTCTGAAGTCGCTGGGTCCATTCCTTGGTCGGTTCCTTCTGTCATGCAGGTGATAGAGGACCCAAAAGCGACTTAACAGAAACAGAGTTTATTCAAATCCAAACAGGGAATAACAGAAATCCTCTAGTCTGTAGAGGGGAATAACAAGAGAAGCGGCCACAGACTGCAGGTCGCTTCGGGTAGGCGCAGGCCGTAGTAGACAGAGACACCTGCTCACACGCAGCATCTGATGAAGGCAAAAACACGACAGGACAGGGCGAAACACAATCACAGCATGGTGAATACAAAACAAGGAACCGACGGGACAGGAACGGAACACAAAGGAATAAATAGGGACTCTAATCAGGGGAAAGGATCGGGAACAGGTGTGGGAAGACTAAATGATGATTAGGGGAATAGGAACAGCTGGGAGCAGGAACGGAACGATAGAGAGAAGAGAGAGCGAGAGAGTGAGAGGGGGAGGGGGAGAGAGAGGGATAGAAAGAGGGAAAGAACCCAATAAGACCAGCAGAGGGAAACGAACAGAATGGAAAAGCAAAATGACAAGATGATATAAGACAAAACATGACAGTATGGCAGTGTCATTGGAGTCAAAGTCCACGCTGCGATATGGGTTCCTCAACATGCGGTAACCTCCCAGGTGCCACTCTGGAGCTGGGGGAGACAGAATGACAAGGTTAGAAAGAAAACATTTTATTTTTAAGATGAATGTATTTGGAACATAAAAGTCTTTCTGGGTAGTTACTGAGATGTCAACCTGGACTGTGGAGGAAGGGAGGGTTGGAGGGGGTGAGTGGGGCATGGTAGCAAAAAAAGGTAGCAAAATATGTCATTCCAGTGGCTCTATAACTTCAGTCAGTTCAAAGGGTTGAACTAGAGTTAATTTACTGTAACCTTCAGAGGGAGAGATGAGGAGGGTCCATTCAAACAGGTAAAAATAACACTCATTCATTTACCTAATTCCCCTCCTTTCTAAACTCACCCCTGGAGGGTTATACAATAAAGCCAGCGATCCATGACAGGGTCTGAACATAGCTCGCAGCTGAAGGCTAAAAATGGAGAGAAAAGGACTTTAAAGTCAGACTTCTCACATCCCAGGTCAATTCAAGTGTCAAAGAACCTGCACCAACATCACATTCTGTCTATAATAAAGCGATGCTCTGCCTTCTTAACAACATTATCAACAAGGCAGGTCCTACAGGCCCTGGTTTTGTTGCACCTTGACTGCTGTTCAGTCGTGTGGTCAGGTGCAACAGAAAAGGACTTAGAAAAATTGCAATTGGCTCAGAACAGGGCAGCACGGCTGGCCCTTGGATGTACACAGAGAGCTAATATTAATAATATGCATGTCAATCTCTCCTGGCTGAAAGTGAGAGGTATAGACATGTTGAAGGCACTGAGCTGTCTGTCTAAACTACTGGCACACAGCTCGGACACCCATGCTTACCCCACAAGACATGCCACAAGAGGTCAGAACAGACTATGAGACTATGAGAGGCACACAGTACTAGATAGAGATCAACAAACTGACACATGCAGTAAATTTTTATTTAAAAACAGATAAAAAAAACACCTTATGGAACAGCGGGGACTGTGAAGTAACACACACACACACACACACACACACACACACACACACTCACACACACACACACACACACACACACACACACACACACACACACACACACACACACACACACACACACACACACACACACACACACACACACACACACACACACACACACACACACACACACACACACACACACACACACACACACACACACACTATACATACACATGGATTTAGTAGTGTAGATATGTGGTAGTGGTGGTGGAATAGGGGCCTGAGGGCACAGAGTGTGTTGTGCAAATCTGGAATGTATTGTAATGTTTTAAAATGATATAAACTGCCTTAATTTTGCTGGACCCCAGGAAGAGTAGCTTTGGCAGCAGCTAATGGGGATCCATAATGAATACAAATACAAATACACTTCCCTGTCTGTAAATTGAAAATGGGTCAAAACGACTAGGACTTCAGGATATCAGTCAGAGCTATGAAAGAGGAATAGGAAGGCCTTACTCTGTTTCTACCTAATGCAGAGCATCCTTTGGAAATCCTACCTTGGTGACTATATTATGAAATATATTCTATATACCTTAAAGGCGTCTTGCTCTACATGATCACTATGGTGTTGAATGATCAATTACAAAACATAGCATGTTACACATTTCTTACAGTACCCCCAAATGGTGTTACATACTTCGTATCATTTGGATGCGGCAACAGTCTGCCCCCTTGGCTAATGAGGAAGGTTTGTCCTGGGCTGAAAGTTCCCAGACTATTTATGACGTTACCTCCCTACCGTGCTGTAAACTCTGTTCAAGGCCAATTTGACTAGGTTAACCAAACAGCCACAGCCCAGTCTCACCTCTGTGTCATCCTCTCCTATGGAAAACATGGCTGTTTGGACAACCTTTGACCTCCGTGCTTGGAGAGAATTAGTTCCCAGACCCAGACAAGGTGTGAAGCTTCCAGGCAAGGTGTATGTGTGCAGAGAGATAGAGGATTTGTAAACACAACACGTGCTCTCAAATTTGGACGGCAAGGCAATGTAATACATTTTCAGTGTTTACCCTCCAGACCTTGTTGAAGACTGAATGTGGCCACTGGGGCAAAATGAGTTAGATACCCCTGCTGTATGGAGTGACTTGATTGGATGGAATTTGGTATTTTATTAGGATCAATTCAAAAGCAGCAGCTACTCTTACTGGGGTCCACACAAAACATGAAACATAACATAATACAGAACGTCAATAGACAAGAACATCTCAAGACAGAACTACATCATTTTTTAAAAAGGCACACGTAGCCTACATATCAATGCATACACACAAACTATCTAGGTCAAATAGAGGAGAGGCGTTGGGCCGTGAGGTGTTGTGTTATCTGTTTTTTTAACCAGGTTTGCTGTTTATTTGAGCAAATGAGATGGAAGGAAGTTCCATGCAATAAGGGCTCTATATAATATTGTACGCTTTCTTGAATTTGTTCTGGATTTGGGGACTGTGAAAAGACCCCTAGTGGCATGTCTGGTGGGGTAAGTGTGTGTGTCAGAGCTGTGTGTACGTTGACTACGCAAACAATTTGGGATGTTCAACACCTTAATGTTTCTTATAAAAAGAAGAAGTGATGCAGTCAGTCTCTCCTCAACTCTTAGCCAAGACAAACTGCCATGCATATTATTTATATCAGCCCTCTGATTACAATGAAGAGCAAAATGTACTGCTCTGGGCCATCTGCAGCTTAACTAGGTCTTTCCTTGCAGTACTGGACCACACGACCGGACAATAATCAAGATTAGACAAAACTAGAGCCTGCAGCCTGTGTTGTATCAAAAAAGCAGAGATTCTCTTTATTACGGACATACCTCTCCCTATCTTTACAACCATTGAATCTCTATGTTTTGACCATGACAGTTTACAATCTAAGGTACCGGCAACTAATTTAGTCTCCTCAACTTGTTCAACAGCCACACCATTCATTACCAGATTCAGCTGAGGTCTAGAACTTTTGTACCAAATGATTTGTACCAAATACAATGCTCTTAGTTTTAGAGATGTTCAGGACCAGTTTATTACTGGCCACAAATTCCAAAATAGACTGCAACTCTTTGTTAAGGGTTTCATGACTTTATTAGTTGTCGTTGCTGATGCATACATGGTTGAATCATCAGCATACATGGACACACATGCTTTGTTTAATGCAAGTGGCAGGTCATTGGTAAAAATAGAAAAGAGTAGAGAGCCTAGAGAGCTGCCCTGCGGTACACCACACTTTACATGTTTGACATTAGAATCTTCCATTAAAGAAAACCCTTTGAGTTCTATTACATAGGTAGCTCTGAATTCATGATATGGCAGATGTTAAAAAGGCATAATACATAAGCTAAGACTTCGTCCAAAATGTTACCCTTCTCCCTACATAGTGCAATACTTTTGACCAGAGCCCTACAGACACAAGCATTATATAGGGAATAGGGTGCCATTTGAGACACAGCGTAGGTGACACCCAACAACAGGCTCCCCAGCAGGAGTGTGGCATCATGATCTGACCTATGGCCCCAACCATGGTGCTGCTAGTGAAAGAATGCTTTGTTGTCTCATGAGGAGATGGTCATCAGAGTCCATTCTCAGGGCAGTTGTTTAGTGGTTTAATTGAGAGTCTCTCACACACATGCACAAACGCACGCACAAACGCACGCACGCACGCACGCACGCACGCACACACACACACACACACACACACACACACACACACACACACACACACACACACACACACACACACACACACACACACACACACACACACACACACACACACACACGCACGCGCGCGCGCGCACGCACGCACACACACACACACACACACACACACACACACACACACACACACACACACACACACACACACACACACACACACACACACACACCGTGCTGTGATGAACTAAAGGGTCAGGGCCCATTCTTTGATTTATTTGTTGTGACAACTCTGCTGAAGGAGCAAATGACCCGCTGATTGGATGTGGGAGAGGAGAGAAGAAACACCAAGGAACTAGTGCTTACTCTCCCTAATGGTATAACTACTAGTCCCCTGCACTGTAAACCCCAATGTGCTGTCATTACTCAAAACCTTTGAGGAAACCCGTTGCACTTAAAGGAATAATTCGGGATTTTGGAAATTAGGCCCTTTATCTACTTCCCTAGAGTCAGATGAACTCATGGATACCATTTTTATGGCAGTTTGAAGGAAGCTGCTAACTAGATGTAGTGCAATTGCTAACTAGCGTTAGCATAATTACTGGGAGTCTATGGTATCTGCTAGCATGTTCTCTCACGTCACCCCACTCCTCCGCTCTCTCCACTGGCTTCCAGTTGAAGCTCGCATCCGCTACAAGACCATGGTGCTTGCCTACGGAGCTGTGAGGGGAACGGCACCTAAGGCGTTCATCCACCTCTGGCCTGCTCGCCTCCCTACCACTGAGGAAGTACAGTTCCCGCTCAGCCCAGTCAAAACTGTTCGCTGCTCTGGCTCCCCAATGGTGGAACAAACTCCCTCACGACGCCAGGACAGCGGAGTCAATCACCACCTTCCGGAGACACCTGAAACCCCATCTCTTTAAGGAATACTTAGGATAGGATAAAGTAATCCTTCTCACCCCCCCTTAAAATATTTGATGCACTATTGTAAAGTGGCTGTTCCACTGGATGTCATAAGGTGAATGCACCAATTTGTAAGTCGCTCTGGATAAGAGCGTCTGCTAAATGACTTAAATGTAAATGTAATTGCGCTCACTCTAGTTAACTTTGGCTTGCGAAACTACATCTAATGGTATTCACCAGTTCATCTAACTCTGGGGAAGTAGATAAAGGGCCTCATTGCCAAAATCCTGAAGTATCCCTTTAATATATATGAGTACGGTCACCAAAAGGGATTTTGTAGTCATTACTCCAACTGACAGTAGTGATGTGTGGGTAACACCATTGGGGAAGCCAAGCCAGTAAAGAAAAGCCATATCACAACCTGTGTTGTGATATTTGCGTTGTTTGCTCTATAACCCATTTGTTCATTTGCCACTGTGATATACAATAAAGACGTGACAAAAAAAAGACAACAGTCAGTCAGTGGCGGAATAGGTTTAACTAAACATACATTTGTTTCTTCACCAAACCGGAGAGCAACATCTGTCCGGTCAAGTCCACACCCTACTTGTAGACTAGTTGAAAGCTAATGCCATCCTACTCTCTTTCATGTTGGCAAAACGGTCTATGGCTCTGTATGCTTTTAGTTTTAGTTTTCATAGGCTACCTAGCTAAAATGCTTGCTAGCCTGACTACCTTGCATGGGCAACAATGAACCAGCTAAGTTAGCTAGCTAGTTAACCTGAGACTACTAGGCTACATATTGGACCTCAGTTGTCTCAGGCTAGTGGCACAATATATTAATTCATGGTTAGATCAGAATCGGCGTCACAATCATTGGCCTGTGCAGAGTATTAAGTCAAAACCACAATTCCAAATTGGTGTGAAGCCAAATCCAAACGGTCCTTTCTTGGGGGCATTTTGCTGCACCCGGACAACCTACAATTATTTTATATATTTTTTATCAAGAGAGGATTCTCAAATGGGATCAATCAATCAAATGCTACGGTGGCAACATGTCGTACTCTTTTGTTCCCCAAAGCATCAGATACATGGGCTACACATACTAAGACAGAGGGCCTCACACGGATGATTTCTCTGGTGAGACTCAGCCACTTGCGAATTGATGGAAAATTCTGAAAACGCAGAGACTAAATATAAATCATTTTTATTTGTCAAACATTTGGGGAAGTTTGACTTCCCTTGGTATCCATGAATACATGCCATTGCAAACGGATAGATTTGAGTTGTATCAGCTTGAACATTTTGAGTAATGACTCCACTAAGCCACTCCTCTAATATAATTTCCCAGTGTGCCGTTTCTTTTTGAGTGAATTGTAGAGTTACCACCCATGACTGTATTTGTTAGTGACAGAGATATGGTTGTTGAATTCCTTGATTTTCAGTCATGTGCCCTTCACCAAGTGAGTCCCTAGGTGAATGTTATCATTATAATTCAACTCTTTATGACTATTCAGTACATATCTCATAAGGCCTTATTTTTAACACTAATACAGTGGCCTGAAACTCATGGTCTATAGGCCACATCAGGCCTGCAAGTAGGGTTGCAAAATTCCAGTAACTTTCCCCCAAAAATCCAGATTTTCTACAAATCCTGGAAGGATTTCCAGGATCTCCCAACCGAGAGTTCTGGAAAATCTCGGAAATGTACCACCATTTTGCAACCATACCTGCAAGTCACATTATGCATTCCTACTGGAATCCAGCCAAAGTTTGTCACCTTAGAGCTTTTTATGTCTCTATTTTGGTTTGGTCAGGGTGTCCCATTGGGTGGGCATTCTATGTTATTTTTCTATGTTTTTGTATTTCTTTGTTTTGGCCGGGTATGGTTCTCAATCAGTGACAGCTGTCTATCGTTGTCTCTGATTGGGAACCATACTTAGGTAGCTTTTTCCCACATGGTTTTTGTGGGTAGTTGTTTTCTGTTTAGTGTTTTGCACCTGACAGGACTGTTTCGGTTTCGTTTAGTCACTTTGTTATTTTTGTTTTGTGTTCAGTTTAAATAAAAGTAATGAAAAACTCACCAAGCTGCGCTTTGGTCCAATTCCTCTTCATCCGACAATGACACCTGTGACAGAACTACCCACCACAAGCGGACCAAGCAGGGTGGTATGGAGGAGCAGAGGGTTCAGGACTCCTGGACATGGGAGGAGATACTGGACGGACAGGGACCCTGGAGACAGGCTGGGGAATATTGCTGCCCGAAAGAAGAACTGGAGGCAGCTAAAGCTGAGAGGCGGTGATATGAGGCAAGGCAGCGCAGCAGGTACGAGAGGCAGCCCCCCCCAAAAGAAAATGTTTGGGGGCACACAGGGAGATTGGCAGAGTCAGGCGATAGACCTGAGCCAACTCCCCGTGCTTACCGGAAGCAGCGTGGTACTGGTCAGGCACCATGTTATGAGGTAAAGAGCACGGTGTCTCCAGTGCACACTCATAGCCCGGAGCGCTGTATGCCAGCCCGCAAGTGCCATGCGAGAGTGGGCATCCAGCCAGGGCGGATTGTGACAACTCAGTGCGCTTGGTCTCCGGTGCGCCGTTTTGGCCCAGGGTATCCTGCACCGGCTCTGCGTACTGTGTCTCTATTTTGGTTTGGTCAGGGTGTGATTTGGGTGGGCATTCCATGTTCTTTTTTCTATGTTTTTGTATTTCTTTGTTTTTGGCAGGTATGGTTCTCAATCAGGGACAGCTGTCGATCGTTGTCTCTGATTGGGAACCATACTTAGGTAGCTTTTTCCCACATGGTTTTTATGGGTAGTTGTTTTCTGTTTAGTGTTTTGCACCTGACAGGACTGTTTCGTTTATTCAGATCGTCAGATTCCTCTTCATCTGACGATGACACCCGTGACACAGTTGGAGGATTTATTCACCCACAAACTGCATTCATAATGACTGACAGTGATAAGACACAGTTAAACTGGAACCATTTAAACTGGAACAACCATTTCAGTAACGGGTGCAAAAAAATCTAACTAAATAGCATGTGTAGCATAGAATGACTTAATCAATCACTTAATGTACATGCAAAAACACAGATATTAAATGCAATTTCAAAAAATCTACCTGCAATAGTACATGCTAGGAAAAAAAAGTAATTTTGTTATCATAACTTAAAAAATATAGTTGATGTGACTTCTCATTTAGTTGAGTCAGTACCACAAACAATTTAAGCGATAATGACTTTTAATTTACTTTGGGTTCAATTTACTCGAAGTATTTGAGTTAAAAAATGCCTTGAGGCTTACAGTGTGGGCGAGAAGAGGTCCAACTCCGAGTCTACAATGGTCTAAGTTTAAAATGCCATTCATAACTTGATTCATAATCTAACAGTGGGATGTCCCACATAGGCTATATTTATAATGTTGTATTGACATTGTTTTAATGTTGTATTACTGCTAACTTAGTTACAATCCTGTAAAGCTGCCCCTCGATAACACTCCTCAAGCATATCTACTTGTTGGCTGGTGGTGAGCGGCAGGTATGCAAGGCTTTAGAACGAGACACCAAATGACACAGCAGCACAACCTCTAATTGTGTCCTCCTCAGCAACTGGCTACAGTGCCAAGTTCTCCAGCAGCTTGCATGTCTCAAACACTTAGACTTACAATATTATGCATTATACACAACTTATAATATAGCCCTACTCTAAGGTGTTGAGAAAGAGACCGTAGCAACACAGTGCCAATTTCTCCAACTGGTTGGATTTCTAGCACAGTTAGAATAATAGAGAGTCCGGTGCATTATTACATAAGGTGTCAAAGCACAACAATAGCTACAGACCGACACAGAGCTATACCATACTGCACTCTGATTGTTGAAAAGTATTTCATTTAGAAGTAGAACAACAGAAGGCTGGTTTAGCTACCAAGGGAGACATTCGTTCCACCTCCCCCAAAAGCAAACCAGACTGTAACTGCATGTAAAGGCTATAATGATTTTCAGCACTGCTATATTGTCTGCGGGTGTGTCCAATAAACTTTCTTACCATATGGTCCATACCGCCATTTCACACGTTCTTAAATCTGATGTAGCTGTCTGACAATGGAAACTTTTGAGAAAATGTTCTGATCCTCTCAAGTCTTATCTATGAATTGTTATGAAAAAGTAACTGGAGGAGTGAAAGAACACTGAAAATACACTTTATACTATTCCCTGGACCATAACAAATAATCAAACTGCAAAGCTCTCATCAGTCAACAATTGTACGCTAAACTACATTTTGTTATCTTCCTTATCAAGGGCAATAGTCGAGGCATTCACGTCTTACTGTACTTAAAAAAAAAACATTATGATTTATTCGACTTACCTAACTGGGCGAGTGCTCTCAAGTGCATCAAATAGAGAAACACAATGTGCAGGTATCCCGGGAATGACGCATGTGAGAGGCTGCAAACTGCGCAATCCATAGTTGCGGTTCACAATTTCACCGAAGGAAAAGATGCCACAAATTTTCACAGATGTTAGATTCCATTTGAGAATCCTCGAAAGTTTTCAAAATGTTCTCGAGTGACAAAATAGTTATCATTTAGTTGTTTCAGAGCCGTGGTTCCTCAGATTGTATTAACGGTTGAATCCGTGGGAAGTTTTAGAGCGTTCTTTTCTTTTCAACCAACTTTTCTAATCAAGACACAACAAGTTGCTCAGTCTTAAAAGGAGGAGGACAGCACATCACGCCTTCAAGTCCACATACTAACCCTTGGGGTGTAGGTGGACCCTCTTGAAGAATCCATACTGTGACAATAGTCTTTGGCAACTTCAACTGGGACAAAGCCTTAAATATTTTTGTGGGAAATCAAAAAAAAAAATTGTGAATAGAAATGTATTGAATTGACCAATTTATGATATTAGCTTGATTATCATTTAGATAATGTTGATTGAATCCAGGTTGTTGGTGTAATATCAAGACTGATTTAGCCCACTGAGCTAAAGCCTAGACATTCGTTCTGGGAACTAACATGAGTCTTGGGAACTATTCTCCACATGCTCCTTTTCCCATCTTATTTAGAAATGCTGCAGCTATGTTGTTTATTCTCACCCTGACTGACCAGCCAATAACACCGTAATCCCCTAAATGTACGTGAGCAGAATAGAGAGAGAGAGGGTCATCCCACTGTCAATGCTGTGCCATAGAATGTGGCTCTGTCCCGATTGATAGTCATTGCTCTGTCCAGATGCCATCTATTAGACCTGGCTTGCTTTCATTCTAGCCTGGTCTGGAAGTAGAGCTGTGGCTCTGCTACGGCCATTGCCCTGCTACGGCCCTGCAGTGGCTCTGGATTCTCCCAGCCTCCCCCAGACAGATGCCCTGGATTAATGGTTGGAGACAGTGGCCTGGGCTGGTCTAGCATGTCACAGCTCAGCCAACGAAGCACCCATGTATGTCCAACACGGTCTCTGTCCAATGAACGAGGAACAAATACAGTACGCAGGGAAAAGGGGTTGGAGACATACTGCAGGACAGGTGCCTCCTTCATCTTTCGTCTGCCTCTAAACCGATTCCACAAACAGACTACATTGAGTCAGAAGTTGTCACCAACCCTGTCTTAAAGGTTGGTAACAAGCTGTAGGGCAGGTGCCAACTTCCACTCCTGTCATCCTCTGGATGACCCAGGCCTGGATGGAAACAGGATGAAAACATGGTTGGACTACTTGAATCAGAATTTTGTTTTTTGTTGAAAATTGTATTGCAGTGCTAGAGGCATCACTACAGACCCGGTTCGATCCCAGGCTGTGTCGCATCCGGCCGTGACGGGGAGACCCATGAGGCGGCGCACAATTGGCCCAGCATCGCCCGGGTTAGTGGAGGATTTGGCTGGCCCGGGATGTCCATTTCCCATCGAGCTCTAGTGACTCCTTGTGGCGGGCCGGGCGCATGCCCGCTGACTTTGGTCTTCAGCTGTTTCCTCCGACATATTGGTGTGGCTGGTTAAGTGAGCAGTGTGTCAAGAAGCAGTGCGGCTTTGCGGGGTTGTGTTGCGGAGGACACATGGCTCTCGAGCTTCGCCTCTCTCTCGCTCTCTCTCGAGGTCATACAGGAGTTGCAGCGATGGGACCAAACTGTAACTACCAATTGGACACCACGAAATTGGGGAGAAAAATGTCTGTTTGTTAAGAAATGCGACCCAGGAGCCACCCTTCCGTCTGCCTCACCCAGGCCTGGAACTGTCAGCTCTACCATGAGTCAGACTAAATACCTAACAGCCCATCTACCATGGGTCGTCCCAAATGACACCCTATTCCCTACATAGGCACTACTTTTGACCAGGGTACATAGGGCTCTGGTCAAACGTAGTGCACGATATAGGAAATATGAGGCCGTTTGGCACAAAGCCTTGAGTCAGACGTTGATGTGAGCAGGTCATTGGGTCAAAGACGAGATGAAGCCTAATGGAAAGTTTACTGTCCTAGAGCAGGTTTTACTGGGATTGCTGCTAATCTTTACTGCTTTTCCTGTATGTAGACGTTGCAAATCTGGCAATACATACTGCTGCTGTTGTGGACTTGAGTCAGCCTGCTGCAGAGGAAAAGCTCAGTAGCGTAACCAGACTCAGAAATTGCAGCCCAAATAAACACTTCACATAGTTCAAGTAACAGACACATCTCAACATCAACTATTCAGAGGAGACTGCGTGAATCAGGCATTCATGGTTGAATTGCTGCAAAGAAACCACTACTAAAGGACACCAATAATAAGAAGAGACTTGCTTAGGGCAAGAAACACAAGCAATGGACATTAGACCGGTGGAAATCTGTCCTTTGGTCTGATGAGTTCAAATTTGAGATTTTTGGTTCCAACCGCCTTGTCTTTGTGAGACGCAAAGTAGGTGAACGGAATATCTTTGTATGTGTGGCTCCCACCATGAAGCATGGAGGAGGAGGTGTGATGGTGTGGGGGTGCTTTGCTGGTGACACTGTCTGTCATTTATTTAGAATCCAAGGCACACTTAACCAGCATGGCTACCACAGCATTCTGCAGCGATATGCCATCCCATCATTTGTTTTTCAACAGGACAACGACCCATAACACACCTCCAGGCTGTGTAAGGGCTATTTGACCAAGGAGAGTGATGGAGTGCTGCATCAGATGACCTGGCCTCCGCAATCACCCAACCTAAACCCAATGGAGATGGTTTGGAATTAGTTGGACTGCAGAGTGAAGGAAAAGCAGCCAACAAGTGCTCAGCATGTGGGAACTCCTTCAAGACCGTTGGAAAAGCATTTCAGGCGAAGCTGGTTGAGAGAATGCCAAGAGTGTGCAAAGCTGTCATCAAGGCGATGGGTGGCCACTTTGAAGAATCTTAAATATAAAACCTATTTTGATTTGTTTAACATTTTTTTGGTTACTACATGATTCCATGTGTTATTTCATAGTTATGTATTCACAATTATTCTACCATGTAGAATAGTCAAAATTATGAAAAACCCTTGAATGAGTAGGTGTCCAAACTTCTGACTGGTACTGTAAAAAAACAATAATATAGGAACAAGGTGGGCACTGTATAAAACTATTAATATATACAGTGTATATTTTGCTTATAAAACTTCTGAGGCCAAATAATATCACTACTATTGGGGAATTCTTCTATAATGCCTATGTCATGCCCTGACCACAGAGAGCCTTTTTATTCTCTATTTTGGTTAGGTCGTGGTGTGACTAGGGTGGGTAATCTCTTTGTTTCTATGTTGGCCTGGTGTGCTTCCCAATCAGAGGCAGCTGTTTATCGTTGTCTTTGATTGGGGATCATATTTAGGCAGCCATTTCCCCACTGTGTTTTGTGGGATCTTGTTTATGTGTAGTTGCCTGTGAGCACGCAATTGTCGTCATGTTTCGGTCGTTCTTTATTGTTTTTGTGCGTTTCCGTTAATAAACATGTGGAAACCATATCACGCTGCACCTTGGTCCGATAATACTTACGACGAACGGCTGATTTTACTGATGTCTCGCTAAAGTGAAATTAGACCCTTGTCTGCTGGAAATCCACACATCGCCGAAGACACTGCTTTTGATTTCCATGAGAAGAAACGTCATAAAATGTTCATAGCAAAGAAGGTGTCCGATTTCCTCCCGTAGCCTACTGCGTGGGTCTTCCTACCTTATGCCAAAGCTACTTCTCGCTAGAATGAGCAAACGAACAAGAAGGTTGTGACATGTTTTATACAGTGCCCAACCTTTGCCTACTTCCTTTACGTCCAAGTGTTGGCTCCTGCCGTGTTCAAAGAAATGAACATGCCCTCCTCATTAGTTCACTTGTGAGGTCTGTTCTTCAGGGTTTGTTTAGACAGTTACCATTCCTGTTACATAGCCTAAGTAGGGGAGACTGGGGAAGTTCTAGCACTTTTGGGCTTTCTATGACTTGGCACTCTCTAATGGTGTATCTTCACTAACTGTAACCTATACAGTATTTACAAGCCGTGTCAATTTACACTCCGAATATTACATTATAACAGGAACTAAAACATTGTTACAAAGAACATGACGTACTGTCACTATTTTATTCACCGTCTGCATATTCTCCTGTGGACAGATTCTGCGCAGTTGACCAACTTACACAAGATTTGACTTCAGGGTTAAGAATTTACAGTCTGCACACCAGCAGCCAATTAACACAGCATGGTCTGATGTTTCCATAATACACTGGAGTACATATCCTGGAGACGGTCTTTTGAAACAGGATCGGAAAGCAGAGCAGCATTGCCACCCCCATATGATCTGAGGTGAATAGGAAGCTCGACGGAGGCGGATATCGTAGAGAAATGTGTCTTGTATCCCTAAGGTTATATTCCAGATCATCTTTGAAAGACTGCTTTAACTTTAGTTGACCAGGTTCTGGATTCCGGAGAATATATTCCAGAGGGGGCTCTGGATCGGTCTTTTTTCAATTCCACATTTGTGATCAAAATGGAGTTGTCGACTGGGGAGACGTATTCTTACTTAACAGTAAAATAGTGATTGTAGGCTTCCTGCTTGGCTGAGGAGAATATCACTAAGTATAAGGTATTTTGTGGGTGGTTTAGAAAATAGATGCCTTTCGTCTAAATATAGGGCCCATGACAAAACCCAGGTGTTTCTAGCCGCTTAATTCAAACGTTTGGGTCCATGTTTGTGATAATGGCTTATTCATTTCAGACTGACTAAAAGTAGGTAGGTAAAGGTTTTGCATTATTCATTAAAAAGAGATACTTTATAAGGAACCTTGAACTATAATTTACTATATCATGGAAATCATTTTATTGTCTTCTAACAATACCTCTAATTGGGGATAGACCGGGTCAATGAGTCCTGTATGATCATACTGAACTTCCCTCTCCTCAGTGCCTTGAAAATGTTGTTCCTCTCGACTGTGCTACCTAAAATAGTAGCCTACTCATGGTAGGTAAAGCTAACTTTACTGGGGAGAAGGCATTATCTACAAGCCAACTGATGTCCTCTCGCTCCCTGAGAGCGACAAAGGAGCTACGTCAAGAGAGCGAGAGTTGCACCCCTTCTGAAAAAACCTACACTCGATCCCTCCGATGTCAACAATTACAGACCAGTATCCCTTCTTTCTTTTCTCTCCAAAACTCTTGAACGTGCCGTCCTCGGCCAGCTCTCCCGCTATCTCTCTCTGAATGACCTTCTTGATCCAAATCAGTCAGGTTTCAAGACTAGTCATTCAACTGAGACTGCTCTCCTCTGTATCACGGAGGCGCTCCGCACTGCTAAAGCTAACTCTCTCTCATCCTTCTAGATCTATCGGCTGCCTTCGATACTGTGAACCATCAGATCCTCCTCTCCACCCTCTCCGAGTTGGGCATTTCCGGCGCGGCCCACGCTTGGATTGCGTCCTACCTGACAGGCCGCTCCTACCAGGTGGCGTGGCGAGAATCTGTAATCCAATTTGTAAGTCGCTCTGGATAAGAGCGTCTGCTAAATGACTTAAATGTAAATGTAATGTAATGAGCTCCCAGGGTTAACGTTAGACCTTGAACAATACCAGATGTCACGTAGCTTTTTACTGTGAGAAAACAAGGGACTGAAGAATGGAATGTCAATAACTGCATTTTGCAACATATCGGATGTCAATTGTGCACGTGTAGTTGTTTTGAGTGATTTATAACGTGGCATGGTTGGATTGAGAGATGAATCCATGTGGATGGATTTCTTGTTAGTTAGAACGGAAGGGACGAGCCTATCTAGCTACGATTTCAAGTTTTCAAGTAGTGTTGACTCCCATGAGAGTCGCCAACCAATGAAAAGACAGCATTCAAGAGTAGCATTCCATAGCGTAATACAGGGTTCCCATCAAATAAGTACAAAGTAAATATCACAACCCAGGCTACTTTCAATGTACATTATAAAATAAGGTGTCTGCTAGCCATGAGTTTCTCACCTTTTCAAGCAGTAAATTCCTTGACAGATTGTCAAAACTGTTTCTGACACAATCTGGATACTCTGCGTGGCCCTTGGTTAGAGAGGGTGGGGAAAATCACAGGGAGGCTGACAACACATCCAGGCCTCTGCAGTGTGTGCGGGCAGGTGTGCTTTCAGATAAGGAGCAGCTAGTGGAATATAAACTGTGCCTAGTAGAATACAGAGGAGCTGTGAGACTCAACCCAACCAATGTGCATGCAGAGCTGAGAAAATCACTGATCGCCAAGGATACAGTACATTGAATATAGTAGTGCCCCACACAATCTCATGAGTGCTCATATTGCTGAAGTAATTTACTTTTCTCCATTGCTTTTGAAAATATCTGGTCATGGAAACAAAATGTGATAATGTACAACAGTTTCCTGGCTTTGCTGCTGTGGTTTAACTTTGAAAGATTGGACATTTGCAAGAACGCAGTGATGCAAAACAACTTAGGGGACACATAGTGCCCCCTACTTACCCAACAATTACCACCCCCAAAGACAATCAGCAGGTAAAGGAACAGTCCTGGGCCCGGATGCTATCATTCTAACGATGCATTTAGCCTGAAGATGCTTTCGGGAAACTGGGCCCAGACATGTTCACTCAGTTGCAATGTTTTTAAGTCTGAGCAAAAGGTCCTGCTGCAATCAAATTGGGGAACCAGAGGTATACAACAACACATTTTTATATAAAAAAACAGCAACACAATATATATATATAGATATATATGAGCAGTAGTGTATTTGAAAGGTCAAGAACCCCCCCTCCATTTATTACATATCGATGTACTGTACAGTTTTGTATAAAAGTACGACACGTAATATCTTGTCATAAAATACAAGCCAAACTGGACATATATAAATCATATATAAAATTATAAAACTTCTGTGTCACATCTTTTTATCGTCATTTGAGAAGGTAAATACTGTATACATGAATGTAGGCTGTGACACCACAATACACTTTTTTGTTTGTTTTTGTCCTATCCTTGAAACACATTGATTAAAGCGATCAGCTGGTAACAGTTGCGAGCTCAAAGCATCATAGCAGGGACTACTTCAGTTGAAGGAAAGCATTGAAGGGAAGGTCATTTTCAGGTGCTGGCTTTTTCAGTGCAATGGAAAAGATACACATCGCAGTGTTGCCTGCCTGATGATGCCTCAGACATAACATGAAAACAGAAAATTCTAGTGTGGTGTGGACATATAAAAATCCTTCTTTTAATTTTGTACATTTATACAGCTCATATAAAATATTATACCAATAGCGTACAGTAAAAGGCTATGCAACTGTCTCTCGTATAGTTGCCTCCAGTTTCTTTGGGAGTAGCTCGCTTCTCGCTTCGATATTGATGACGGGCTTCCGACAGTTCTGTCCTTGATCAAGGTATAACTCAGCGTATACTGGGTTGGAGTTTATGGCCTGGAGAAAAAAACACAATAACCAAAGGAGAGCATTACTTTTACACTAAACATGGCCAGGAGGAGCTAATAACCATTTCATTGGCCTACATGATTTACATTAACTAGATTAATTAGTTATTAAAGTATTTCGTATCTTTCAGATGCCCAGCCTATTTGGATATACAGTGAGGGAAAAAAGTATTTGATCCCCTGCTGATTTTGTGCGTTTGCCCACTGACAAAGAAATGATCAGTCTATAATTTTAATGGTAGGTTTATTTGAACAGTGAGAGACAGAATAACAACAAAAAAAATCCTGAAAAACGCATGTCAAAAATGTTATAAATTGATTTGCATTTTAATGAGGGAAATAAGTATTTGACCACCCCTCAATCAGAAAGATTTTTGGCTCCCAGGTGTCTTTTATACAGGTAACGAGCTGAGATTAGGAGCACACTCTTAAAGGGAGTGCTCCTAATTTCAGTTTGTTACCTGTATAAAAGACACCTGTCCACAGAAGCAATCAATCAATCAGATTCCAAACTCTCCACCATGGCCAAGACCAAAGAGCTCTCCAAGGATGTCAGGAACAAGATTGTAGACCTACACAAGACTGGAATGGGCTACAAGACCATCGCCAAGCAGCTTGGTGAGAAGGTGACAACAGTTGGTGCGATTATTCTCAAATGGAAGAAACATAAATTAACTGTCAAACTCCCTCAGCCTGGGACTCCATGCAAGCTCTCACCTCGTGGAGTTGCAAGGATCATGAGAACAGTGAAGAATCAGCCCAGAACTACACAGGAGGATCTTGTCAATGATCTCAAGGCAGCTGGGACCATAGTCACCAAGAAAATAATTGGTAACACACTATGCCGTGAAGGACTGAAATCCTGCAGCACCCGCAAGGCCCCCCTGCTCAATAAAGCACATATACATGCCCGTCTGAAGTTTGCCAATGAACATCTGAATGATTCAGAGGACAACTGGGTGAAAGTGTTGTGGTCAGATGAGACCAAAATGGAGCTCTTTGGTATCAACTCAACTCGCCGTGTTTGGAGGAGGAGGAATGCTGCCTATGACCCCAAGAACACCATCCCCACCGTCAAACATGGAGGTGGAAACATTATGCTTTGGGGATGTTTGTCTGCTAAGGGGACAGGACAACTTCACAGCATCAAATGGATGATGGACGAGGCCATGTACCATCAAATCTTGGGTGAGAACCTCCTTCCCTCAGCCAGGGCATTGAAAATGGGTCGTGGATGGGTATTCCAGCATGACAATGACCCAAAACACACGGCCAAGGCAACAAAGGAGTGGCTCAAGAAGAAGCACATTAAGGTCTTGGAGTGGCCTAGCCAGTCTCCAGACCTTAATCCCATAGAGAATCTGTGGAGGGAGCTGAAGGTTCGAGTTGCCAAACGTCAGCCTTGAAACCTTAATGACTTGGAGAAGATCTGCAAAGAGGCGTGTGACAAAATCCCTCCTGAGATGTGTGCAAACCTGGTGGCCAACTACAAGAAACCTCTGATTGCCAACAAGGGTTTTGCCACCAAGTACTAAGTCATGTTTTGCAGAGGGGTCAAATACTTAATTCCCTCATTAAAATGTAAATCAATTTATAACATTTTTGACATGCATTTTTCCGGATTTTTTGTTGTTGTTATTCTGTCTCTCACTGTTCAAATAAACCTACCATTAAAATGATAGACAGATCATTTCTTTGCCAGTGGGCAAATGTACAAAATCAGCAGGGGATCAAATACTTTCCCCCCTCACTGTATACAACAATTGACAGTGTTAACGTGATAAAAGCATTTTGCAGCACGCCCAGAGCCTATTGTTGCTTAACAAGCAAGACAAGGACACGGTCACCGACATCCCACCAGGTGACTGTAGACAAGCTCTAGCCATGTGGAACACCAGCAGATGGTTCCTTTCATCTATAAACTGGGTGGGTCGAGCCCTGAATGTTGATTGGCTGACAGCAGTGTATCAGACCATATACCACGGGTATGACACAACGTTTATTTGTACTGCTCTAATTACGTTGGTAATCAGTTTATGATAGCAACGAGGCACCGAGGGGGTTTGTGGTATATGGTCTACATTCAGTATCACAGCCCACTGGGCCTTATTGCTTAATTAAAACACATATTACACATATTCCGGAGGAAGCCTTTACCGTGGCTTTCATGAATACAACATGAGATCCTGCATTGTCTCATAAACCCCACTATGACCCCAATGGCCATGGCTTTGTATCAATATACAGTAGGCTTTTATACAGCATCTGTCCCATGCTGGACAGGGAGTTCACAGGGAGTTTACCTGTCCAGGAAGGATCTCCTTCGGGAGATGAACTCCTTCAGGGTGAACTAACAGGTGACTGGACCTCACACCAACACACCAACCCTACAACACACAATGACAACATTAACATCACACACAAACCCCACAACACATAATCATTACAGTTTAACCTTCCAGAATAGAATAGAATAAATCTTTGTCTATTGGCTACACGCCAATATCCACACCGGCATACCACTGAATCAATGTAGTATGCTAGTGTGGGTATTTCGTAGCCCTTGTTAGAAACTCAGGGAAAAGGGAGGATTCAGGAGTAAGCGTTTCCAGACCTTGTGTGGGTCCAGGGTGAAGCTTGGCTGAAGGTGATTCCCAGCATCAGAGTGATTGTCGTGGTCCACCTCATACATGTTGTACGAGGGGTTACCGATCTCTAAGTTTAGCCCACCATTCACCATGGGCTGCCGCTGGACTATTTTCCCCCTGTAAATCATAACATTGATTGAGGTTAGGAGAGCATTTTAAACCTTCATGACTGCTTACTACGTTTAGCCCACCATTCACCATGGGCTGCCGTTGGACTATTTTCCCCCTGTAAATCATAACATTGATTGAGGTTAGGAGAGCATTTTAAACCTTCATGACTGCTTACTACGTTTAGCCCACCATTCACCATGGGCTGCCGTTGGACTATTTTCCCCCTGTAAATCATTACATTGATTGAGGTTAGGAGAGCATTTTAAACCTTCATGACTGCTTACTACGTTTAGCACACCATTCACCATGGGCTGCCGTTGGACTATTTTCCCCCTGTAAATCATTACATTGATTGAGGTTAGGAGAGCATTTTAAACCTTCATGACTGCTTACTACGTTTAGCACACCATTCACCAGAAGGCGAGTAGGAAAGCTGCCGTTACCGTCAATATTACTCAGTCATTGGACAATAAACTAGACGAGGTACGATCACGAATATCCTACCAACAGGGCATCAAAAACTGTAATATCCTATGTTTCACGGAATCGTGGCTGAATGACGACATTGATATTCATCTAGCGGGATACACGCTGCACCGGCAGGATGGAACAGCACAATCAGGTAAGACGAGGGGGGGGGGGTCTGTGCATATTTGTAATCAACAGCTGGTTTGCTATCACAGAGTGGAACATGTTCCGGGATTCTTCCGATGACATTGAGGAATACACCACATCAGTCACTGGCTTTATCAATAAGTGCTTTGAGGACGTCGTCCCCACAATGACTGTACGTACATACCCCAACCAGAAGCCATGGATTACAGGCAACATTCGTACTGAGCTAAAGGGTAGAGCTGCCGCTTTCAAGGTGCGGGACTCTAACCCGGAAGCTTAAAAGAAATCCTCTATGCCCTGCGACGAACCATCAAACAGGCAATGCATCAATACAGGACTAATTCTGTGATTGAATCACACTACACCAGCTCCGACTCTCGTCGGATGTGGCAGGGCTTGAAAACTATTACAGACTACAAAGGGAAGCACAGCTGAGAGCTGCCCAGTGACACAAGCCTACCAGATGAGCTAAATCACTTATATGCTCGTTTCGAGGCAAGCAACACTGAGGCATGCATGAGAGCATCAGCTGTTCCCGACGACTGTGTGATCTCGCTCTCCGTAGCCAACGTGAGTAAGACTTTTAAACAGGTCAACATACACAAGGCTGCGGGGCCAGACGGATTACCAGGACGTGTGCTCCGGGCATGAGCTGACCAACTGGCAGGTGTCTTCATTGACATTTTCAACATGTCCCTGATTGAGTCTGTAATACCAACATGCTTCAAGCAGACCACCATAGTCCCTATGACCATAGTCCCAAGAACACAAATGCAACATGCCTAAATGACTATAGACCCGTAGCACTCACGTCCGTAGCCATGAAGTGCTTTGAAAGGCTGGTAATGGCTCACATCAACACCATTATCCCAGAAACCCTAGACCCACTCCAATTTGCATACTGCCCAAACAGATCCACAGATGATGCAATCTCTATTGCACTCCACACTGCCCTTTCCCACATGGACAAAAGGAACACCTATGTGAGAATGCTGTTCATTGACTACAGCTCAGCGTTCAACACCATAGTACCCTCAAAGCTCATCACCAAGCTAAGGAACCTGGGACTAAACACCTCCCTCTGCAACTGGATCCTGCACTTACTGACGGGCTGCCCCCAGGTAGTGAGGGTAGGTAAGCAACACATCTGTCACGCTGATCCTCAACACTGGAGCTCCCCAGGGGTGCGTGCTCAGTCTCCTCCTGTACTCCCTGTTCACCCACGACTGCATGGCCAGGTACGACTCCAACACCATCATTAAGTTTGCTGATGACACAACAGTGGTAGGCCTGATCACCGACAACAACGAGACAGCCTATAGGGAGGAGGTCAGAGACCTGGCTGGGTGGTGCCAGAATAACAACCTATCCCTCAACGTAACCAAGACTAAGAAGATGATTGTAGACTACAGGAAAAGGAGCACCGAGCACGTCCCCATTCTCATCGACGGGGCTGTAGTGGAGCAGGTTGAGAGCTTCAAATTCCTTGGTGTCCACATCAACAACAAACTAGATTGGTCCAAACACACCAAGACAATCGTGAAGAGGGCACGACAAAGCCTATTCCCCCTTAGGAAACTAAAAAGATGTGGCATGGATCCTGAGATCCTCAAAAGGTTCTACAGCTGCAACATCGAGAGCATCCTGACCGGTTGCATCACTGCCTGGTATGGCAATTGCTCGGCCTCCGACCGCAAGGCACTTCAGAGGGTAGTGTGTACAGCCCAGTATATCACTGGGGCTAAGCTGCCTGCCATCCAGGACCTCTACACCAGGCAGTGTCAGAGGAAGGCCCTAAAAATGGTCAAAGACCCCAGCCACCCCAGGCATAGACTGTTCTCTCTACTACCGCATGGCAAGCGGTACCGGAGTGCCAAGTCTAGGACAAAAAGGCTTCTCAACAGTTTTTACCCCCAAGCCATAAGACTCCTGAACAGGTAACCAAAGGGTTACCCGGACTATTTGCATTGTGTGCCTCCCCCCAACGCCTCTTTTACGCTGCTGCTACTTTCGGTTTATCTTATATGCATACACTTTAACTATACATTCATGTACATACTACCAAAATTGGCCAAACCAACCAGTGCTCCCGCACATTGGCTAACAGGGCTATCTGCATTGTGTCCCAAGCCAACCCCTCTTTTTATGCTTCTGCTACTCTTTGTTCGTCATATATGCACTGTCACTTTAACGATACCTACATGTACATACTACCTCAATAAACCTGACAAACAGGTGTCTGTATGTAGCCTCGCTACTCTTTTTTTCCAAATTTCTTTTCACTGTTTTACTTCTTTACTTACACACACACACACACACACACACACACACACACACACACACACACACACACACACACACACACACACACACACACACACACACACACACACACACACACACACACACACACACACACACACACACACACACACACACACACACACACCTTTTTTTCGCACCATTGGTTAGAGCCTGTAAGTAAGCATTTCACTGTAAGGTTTACACCTGTGGTATTCGGCGCACGTGACAAATCAACTTTTATTTGATTTGATTTCCATTGATCATTCTTGAGATGTTTCTACAACTTGATTGGAGTACACCTGTTGTACATTCAATTGATTGGACATGATTTGGGAAGGCACACACCCATCTTTATAAGGTCCCACAGTTGACGGTGCATGTCAGAGCAAAAACCAAGCCACGAGGTTGAACGAATTGTTCGTAGAGCACCGAGACAGGATTGTGTCAAGGCACAGATCTGGGGAAGGGTACCAATTTTTTTTTGCAGCATTGAAGGTCTCCAAGAACACAGTGGCCTCTGTCATTATTAAATGGAAGAAGTTTGGAACCACCAAGGCTCTTCCTAGAGCTGGCCGCCCAACCAAACTGAGCAATCGGGGGAGAAGGACTTTGGTCAGGGAGGTGAAAAAGAACCCAATGGTCACTCTGACAGAGCTCTGGGGTTCATCTGTGGAGATGGGAGAACCTTCTAGAAGGACAACCATCTCTGCAGCACTCCACCAATCAGGCCTTTATGTTAGATTTGCCAGACGGAAGTGGCCAATCTTCAGTAAAGTGGCCAATCCTCAGTAAAAGGAACAGGACAGCCAGCTTGGAGTTTGCAAAAAGGCACCTAAAGCCTCTCAGACCACAAGAAACAAGATTATCTGGTCTAATGAAACCAAGATTCAACTCTTTGGCCTGAATGCCAAGTGTCATGCCTGGAGGAAACCTGGCACCATCCCTACGGTGAAGCATGGTGGTGGCAGCATCATGCTGTGGGGATGTTCTTTTAGCGGCAGGGACTGGGAGACTAGTCAGGATCAAGGGAAAGATGAACAGAGCAAAGTACAGAGAGATCCTTGATGAAAACCTGCTCCAGAGCGCTCAGGACCTCAGACTGGGGTGAAGGTTCCGCTTCCAACAGGACAACGACCTTAAGCACACAGACAAGACAACACAGGAGATACTTCGGAACAAGTCTCTGAACATCCTTGAGTAACCCAGCCAGAGCCCGGACTTGAACCTGATCGAACAACTCTGGAGAGACCTGAAAATAGCTGTGCAGCAACACTCCCCATCCAACCTGACAGAGTTTGAGAGGATCTGCAGAGAAGAATGGGAGAAACTCCAAAAATACAAGTGTTCCAAGCTTGTAGCGTCATACTCAAGAAGACTCAAGGCTGTTATCGCTGCCAAAGGTGCTCCAACAAAGTACTGAGTAAAGGGTTTGAATACTTAAGTAACTGTGATATTTTTATGAATTAGCAAAACATTCCTAAAAACCTGTTTTTACTTCATCATTATGTGTAGATTGAAAAAAGAAACGATTTAATCAATTTAAGGCTGCAACCGAGCAAAACGTCAAGAGGTCTGAATACTTTCCCAAGGACCTGTATGTAGTATGAAGTGACTGGTTATCTTTTGTAATCTGTCTGCTTAGAAGTAAAGATATACCTTTGCTTCCTCTTGCATACGAAAACCCCCAAGGCCATGGTAGTGACGAGAATCACCAGTAGAACCAGCGGGACAACGATGGCCATGCTTCCTGTAACACACAGAACAAACTATTAGAGTTAAACATGTTCGATTACGTAACATACTTCCCTCCTCTTTGTAGTGAAACAATACAATTCAAAAAAGCTTCAGAGGGTGGAAAAATTACTTTCTTCAAAGTTCCAACAAGGTTCTTCATATGGGGACTGCATTTCTATGTTAAAGTCAGTCTATTGGGGTAAAAGGCTCCGTCTGCGCAGCTAAGCCTTGAGAGCAAGTCGACAGCGAAATGTCAGACTGCAGACCAAGATCAAATACCAATCTCTGGGAGGGTAGGGCGGTTCAAAGAGACTGAAAAAGGTCTGCAAATCCAGACAACAGCACTTTAAGAACTGAAAATAGACTGTTTTTTCTTGTAGGATTTTGTGTCTATGTTTGTGTGTGTGAATGTGTGTGTGTGTGTACAGATGTAGGATCTTAATTTGAGCCAGTTTGCTACAGCAGGAAAATAAACCTGCAGCAACAGGAAATGTGAATTATTATCTGGATTATAATTAAATGGACATTTTTGTAGGGGCTGATACATTTTCCGTAACGGCAAATCAAAAGTGAATTTTCATAATGGACATTACAAACTTTAGAAGCTTTTTGAAACTCAAATACACCACAAGTTTGCAAATTCTAGGCAACAAAATAGTGATCAAATTAAGATTTTACATCAATCTGTATGTTTCTGTGTGTTTGAGAGAGAGCGAGCAAGCAAGCAAGAGAGAGAGAGATAAAGAGAGAGAGTCTCTTTACCACAATAACTACTCACCCCCACTGATGTTGCCAGACAGACTGTTCTTTGGGGCAGGTCTCTCACACTGTGTACCTGACCAATCAGCTGGACACCTAGAAAAGTCACAATGAGTATGAATAGCTGTCCGTTGGTCAAACCAAGTAGCTTTAAAAGAAGGCTATAGTGTACACACACAATATAGCCTTATCAGTTATGGAGGACGGGCTCCTGGTAATGACTGGAGCAGAATCGGTGGGATGGTATCAAATACACCAAACACATGGTTTCCAGATGTTTGGGGAAATGGGGATTAGAGGTTGACCGATTTCAAGTACCGATTTCATAACAAATCGGTAATCAGCCTTTTGGACGCTGATTATATTCAAGCCTATCAACTCCCGAGATTAGGCTGGCAATACTAAAGTGCCTATAAGAACATCCAATAGTCAAAGGTATATGAAATACAAAATGGTATAGAGAGAAATAGTCGACACATCATACTTCCTATAACTACAAACCAAGAACCTTTTAACTTGGGAATATTGAAGACTCATGTTAAAAGGAACCACCATCTTTCATATGTTCTCATGTTCTGAGCAAGGAACTTAAACGTTAGCTTTTTTACATGGCACACTGTGTTTTTGCATTATTTAAACCAAATTGAACATGTTTCATTATTTATTTGAGAATAAATTGATTTAATTTATGTATTATATTAAGTTAAAATAAGTGTTCATTGTTCAGTCAGTATTGTTGTAATTGTCATTATTACATATATATAAATAAATAAATAAATAAATAAATAAATAAATAAATATCGGCAGATTATTCTGTATTGGAGATGCAAAATCATAATCGGTTGACCTCTCAGGGGGTTACCTAGTCAGTTGTACAACTGAATGCATTCAACTGAAATGTGTCCTTTGCATTTAACCCAACCCCTCTGAATCAGAAGTACGGCGGGGGGCTGCCTTAAATTGACATCCACGTCTTCAGCGCCCGGGGAACAGTGGGTTAACTGCCTTGCTCAGGGGCAGAATGGCAGATTTTTACCTTGTCAGCTTGGGGATTTGATCCAGCAACCTTTCGGTTACTGGCCCAACGCGAGGCTACCTGCCAAGCATTTCGCTACACTCGCATTAACATCTGCTAACCATGTGTATGTGACAAATACAATTTGATTGGATTTGATTTGATTTCCATTTACGCAGTTCTGGCCATTATTATGAGCCATCCTCCCCTCAGCAGCCTCCTGTGACACGCACACATCTCTTAATCTCATCTCCTCAAGTCTCAGGGAACATGCATGCATAATTCATTCCCGCATCGAGTTAAAGAAAATAAGCATAATCTCACACGAAGTGTGCAACCCAAATGGCACCCTATTTCCTGTATGTTGCACTACCTTTGACTCGAGCCCATAGCGGCCCATAGGAATCTGGTCAAAAGTGGCGCACTATGTAGGGAATAGGGTACTATATGGGACGCAGAACGGTTTAGGATGTAATCCAGAGACAGTGATCCATTAGTAGTTACCTCTTTCCCCTCCCTTGCCCAGAGGATAGGAAGACATGCAATTACACTATATGGGGAATCTGACTATATGGGGAATCTGACAAGGGTGATCGCATGATGATAAAATGATATTAGCTAATATTAAATGGACTGTAAGCAGTATTTAATAAAACTTTCATTAGAGGGACCGTGGCTCGCTGCAGGTACCACATGAATCATAGTCCTGAAGGGAATGACAGCTTGTAGCTGACCTTGTTGCTTGGGAGTATGTTCAGCTGCAGAAAGACCGGGTTATTATCCTGTTTTCACCACATGTATTGAGAGGCCAGTGCAAAGAGAGAAACGTCGGGTGCGTTTGTGCTGTGAGTGACGGGGACGAGGAACATGTGTGGTAAGGAGTTATATCGCACAGAATGTTGGACAACAGACAGACATACTGGTGAGTGTCTGAGTCGGGGAGTGATGTGCAGAGTGGACGCTGCTGGAAAGTGAGACAGTGAGGGCTGGTCTCGGAAATGGCGGGAGAGGAGGAGGGAAGGAGATGAGGAAGAGAGGAGGGAGGGAGGAGGGGAAAGGGAGTAAGGGAAGAGAGGAGGGGTAAAAGTCAGACCTACTTGCACTGGGGTTTGTTTAAGGCAGTTAACGTGCAAATCCCTTTATTCTGACAGTAGTTATCACACGGATTGGCCCGCTGGTCACAGCGCTGGTTCAAGAACCCAGGCGTGCAGCTGCAGCACAGAGAAATGATCGCCACATGAACAAATCATATATTGAGGGACACAGAGACAAAGCCTGGGTCTGAAATGGCACCCTATTCCCGACATAGTGCACTCCTTTTGACCAGGGGGCCCACATATGGAATAGAGTGGCATTTTGGACACACTGATAAAAGAAGATAAGAGCACAATACATTCTCACAGTCCACCAGCTCGGGCTATTGGAGGATACAGAGTATGAAATCGAACAGATGGAGCTAGGCCCTATTCCATCCTAGTGTTTACATAGGATGTGTGTGTGTGTGTGTGTGTGTGTGTGTGTGTGTGTGTGTGTGTGTGTGTGTGTGTGTGTGTGTGTGTGTGTGTGTGTGTGTGTGTGTGTGTGTGTGTGTGTGTGTGTGTGTGTGTGTGTGTGTGTGTGTGTGTGTTCAGGTGAGAAAGCAAAGCGTCATGGCAAGCAGATCCATCCACTGTCACGCCAAGTGGGAGCTAAAAAAACAGTGAAACCATAGGAATAGCCTACAGACTGTTGTTTGAGATCTATAGCATGACACATATAGCCTTCTAGGCACGTGTGGTCTTTGTCCACCACCGACCCAATGAAACAAGCAACTGGATGACGTAAAGACAAAAGAGAAGGAAAAAAACCGAACAAAAACAACGAGCGGGGAACCGCTCATTCAACGCTGTAGTATAGGAGACGGTGGTATGTACAGTATCGAGGCATACGGTTTAAAGCTACAGTCCTTAATTGAAACAACGACAAAGCTGCACCCCACCTCTGTTTTGGCAATAGGGCTGAGGGATGGGCCTGGAGAAATGTAACCACTCTCAAATTCACAGACAGAACTACGGACGCAATGGCTGACCGTCCATGAGACCACAATTATGGTCTAACAATGTTTTAAGGACATACGGTTTTTGTTGACATTGACATTGTTTACAAACATTGGGAGTAATAAAAGATTCTAGTTTAGGTTCTGATGGGGTACGACAGTTAAACTAAGCTCATGAGGCATTTATAAGTTATATTATTCAAAAATCAATGGGTATATATTATTAATTTGGCTATGCAGACTTTAACACATGTATAATACTGAACATGATTCATTCCAAAAGTCCAAAAATGGATGATGCAACTAAGGACTGATAAACTTTGAAAAGCGTCTTGAGAGTGATGCAAGCCCCAGAAACAAACACAACCAAAACACCTCTGCATACTTTAATGCAGGAGATCCTATCGTTTGCAAGAGAAAAAGGAAAACAAACCCTTTCATCTTGGAAAAACGTGGAAATATGCCACCTCATTGTGAGACCTCATTGTTTTCTACTAATGTTCCAATTTTAGTAGCCTGGGTCTAATCCAGTCTCTGCTACATTACCTGCTCTGTCTCTCACAGCAAAACCACACAACCGCTTCCAATACCACTAATTGTATCAGTGATGTGTGCGTGTGTGATACAACTGAAAGCAGGACGAAGACAAACACAATGGCTGCGTTTACACAGGCAGCCCAATTCTGATCTGTTGCCACTAATTGGTCTTTTGACCAATCAGATCAGATCAATTTCCAAAATAGCAGAATTGGGCTGCCAGTGTAAATAACAGCCAAAGAGATGAACAGTACGAAAGCCATAGAATCGATAGAAAAAAAGAAAAGGAAAATTGAGCTGACTTACTGGCAGAACGGCAGACTGGTCTCGGGGTCCTGGCGACAGGTTCCTCCGTTGTAGCAGTATCCATCACACAGCTGACAGGTGGCTGCCACTCTACCGTTACTGCAGCTGTAAGGAAAGGAAGGGGAATATAGCGATGACTTCATAAAGCATTACAAGCATATGTCTAATGCATTTATAACGCCTTATGCCTTATTCTGTGACGCAAGCCCTGGACCATGGAGACAGGAGAATGCTGACATGTGGTAGCATCCACAGAAATATAATAGAACGGATATTGCTTTCAAGTCAATGTTCTGTGATGGGTGGACCGTCCTTATTGAGTGTACCAATAAGTAGTATCAGTCAAAAGTTCCATTCTAGTAATTCTAGTCGGTAACATTGTTTGGATATCCACAGACTATCAGTAACATATCGACTAACTATCAAACACTAATCCTAACCCTAAACTAATCCTAACCCTAAACTAATCCTAACCCTAAACTAACCCTAAACTAATCCTAACCCTAAACTAATCCTAACCCTAAACGACTCCTAACCCTAAACCTAATCCTAAACTAATCCTAACCCTAATCCCTGTTCTTACCTTAACCTTGGCAAGCAGTTGCTCATCAACAGATCGTTTGTTGATAGTCCATCTTTACAG
>NW_025745099.1:98772-125000 GCF_021184085.1 Oncorhynchus gorbuscha
CGAAGCCAGGGCTCATGATGAATCAGGAAGGGCCTCAACTGGCCCTCAGAAGTGGGATGCAGAGGCATGCAGTACAGTTCCCACCAAACAGATGCTTACATTGCCATTCAACTCTCACAGAACATCCACAGAACCAGACGACAGTAAACAAACAACTGCCAGTAGTCATTGGCGAGAGGGAATAGGAGAGAGAGAGAGAGAGAGAGAGAGAGAGAGAGAGAGAGAGAGAGAGAGAGAGAGAGAGAGAGAGAGAGAGAGAGAGAGAGAGAGAGAGAGAGAGAGAGAGGGAGAGAAAGAGAGACAAACACAGACAGACAGAGTGAGCGAGACACAGAGAGAGAGAGAGAGAGAGAGAGAGAGAGAGAGAGAGAGAGAGACAGGGGAGAGGGGAGAGAGAGAGAGAGAGAGAGAGAGAGAGAGAGAGAGAGAGAGAGAGAGAGAGAGAGAGAGAGAGAGAGAGAGAGAGAGAGAGAGAGAGAGAGAGAGAAAGAGACAGGGGAGAGAAAGAGATTGTTAAGGTGATTGTTATCCTACCGTCTTGCTGTTTGAATCGGTGGAGGACCAAGATAATGGAGGGTCTGTCTACTCCCAGATGGAGCCGTTCCATTGGTTGTTTTCCATACTTATGGACCCGGAAGACATCATTCCTCATCCCGATCCCATAGATATAGTCCTCAAAGATATCAATCCTTACAGGCTGGGAAAGACCTTGGGACAGAGCAATTAGAAACAACCGTAACACGACGAGTAAGGGAGAAAATGGGCCCCTCAATAATTCATCTGAATTCCAAATAATATCAAATAATATTTAGCAAAATGTTCTATTGCTAAACCCTCCACCCTTGAAGGGACGCGCCGAGCGCATTTGACACGAATGACAACAACTTGAGGGAGTGGAGAATTAAAGAAGATGCAGCCTGCAGACTAGCCCTTTACACTCGTACCTGTATACGAGTTGAAAATGGCAGATTTGGACACTGATAAGAGTCTACATTGGAAAGAAGTGGCTGTACACTAACATTAACATGCTATACAGGCTGTACAGTAACATTAACATGCTATACAGGCTGTACAGTAACATTAACATGCTATACAGGCTGTACAGTAACATGATATACAGTACATGACGTCAGAGCTCTGTATGGGTGTTTACTGACAGCCACTCTGAACTTGAGCACCACACACGATACGATTCCCCCATCCCTCCCGCTAATTGGGCAACTTTAGCACATTTTTTGGCTGTCTGAGCGAGGGAAATGCTGTAAATTAAGATGAATCAATGTGTTTTGAAAGACAAGATGTTGAGGGTTATATAAAAAAAAATACTGCTTTAATGCCAAAACACCTGTAAGTACAAATGCCCGCTTCACATTTCCATATCATAAAACTCATTGTCATATACAGGGTCAATGTTTACGATCACTATGTTTGATGTACAGTTACAAGATGACATGGCCTCATACCCGGTTTGAAATGTACGATTTGCTTCTCTGAATTGCCTCGTATTTTATAATTTAGCTCGTCATGTTGGCAATAGAGCAAGCTTTCAACCAACCATGCCCACCTGACCCAGATTACGATTTATAATGGATCATTTTTGGATTGCACAAACAAGAACAGTAGTTGTGTAAAAGTCTGCTCGCTCTAATTCCTCAACGGCATAGCTAGCAGAGCTCAAAAAAAGTACCGTATCGTTATTTGACTTCATTGAAATTACTTAGGATCTCTGCACACTTTGGAGAGGTGTGTGACCAGTCGGAAACACCAGTAAAACCTCTCACTCAAACCCGTCATTTTTTTTGTCTTATGTTGCACCTATCCCAAATTTTCCAAGAATATTCTCATGTTAACGGAATTTATCCAGAGCATTTTTAGATTTAGTTATCAACAAAAATGGTAAAATGCCCATAAAATGAACAGTGTAATGTTTGGATTCAGTCTTGTGTTAGGTGAACTGTTGTGTCATCGCCTTCAGTCGAATAACTTTCCCATAATCTCCAAACGGTTCCCTTTTAATTGCTACCATGGTTATGCATATGCTCTCCATATTTATTCGGTAGGGAAACATTTCAATTTAGCCCTATCCACATAGGCACATTTCAACGAGTGTAAAGGGTTAAGGACACGCGTGTCTTCTGTGCTTTGCTCACCGTGTGCACTGCTCACCACCACCACGGAGTCCGATCCATCGAATCGAACGCTCCCAATCACAGACAACTCGGTATCAGCCCAGTACAAACGCTGGTTGAAATAATCGATGGCAAGCCCTGTGACGTAAAACATATTAGTCACTCTATATGAGCTGTGGTAAAGTGCAGGAATCTTAAGCTTCTGACAGGTGCTGCATTCTATCAAAATGCATCAATCGACACTAAAAGAAACAGGATATTGATTAGTATAGATATGATATGTAGAAAATAAATATACGTATTTCCTGCTTAGGGGTACTTCCTGAAGGTATTGTTATATGTCACATGACCAGAAGTTCGAGAGCACCTACCACTGGGTCTCCTGAGGTTCTTCTCCACTAAGATTCTCCTCATAGACCCATCCATGGCAGCCTCCTCGATGTGGGAGTGGTCTCCTACCACTGTCCAGTACATCATCCTATGGGAAGTACAGGAAGTAAGTAAAGGATTAATAGGTCATTATAGCAGGTAATAAGGACAGGGCAGAGGATCAGGCAACATTTGTTGTATATCTGCCCAAAGAGAAAATATAGTCACAAAATTGCCAATCTGATATGTGGTTGTTTTACCTAGCATCTTTAGTTGATTTCACTAATTGTCAATTGATAAGAACATCTGCTAAATGACTAAAATGTAATTAATGTAAGGATTAATCTTACCCTCGAGCTGGGTTAACAGTGATAGAGTAAGGCTCCCCGGCGATGTCTGTGATGAGACGAGAGCAGTTTAGCCCTGCCAGCTGGCCCACGTTGATGGAATATCTGAGCCTCCTCCAGTGGGCGTTGTAGTAGCTGAACCAATGCATCCTGGAGTGGTCTGTCCAGTAGATGTTGCCAGTCACCCAATCTGCAGATATATCCCTGGGCCTTCTGAAGTCAGGACACTGGAGGAGAAGAATGTGTTGACATGTTTACTGACATGACTTTCATACTCTTACCTGGACATTGACTTACAAGCTTAAAGCATGTAGACACACACACACACATTCTCTCTCTACCTTTCTCTCGCTCTCTCTCTGTCAAAATACAATACATGACCAAAAGTATGTGGGCACCAGCTCGTCAAACATCTCATTCCAAAAACATGGGCATTAATATAAAGTTGGTCCCCCCCTTTGCTGCTATAACAGCCTCCACTCTTCAGGGAAGGCTTTCCACCAGCTGTTGGAACGTTGCTGCATGGGACTTGCTTCCATTCAGCCACAAGAGCATTAGTGATGTTGGGCACGGATGTTGGGCAATTAGGCCTGGCTCGCAGCCGGATTTCCAATTCCTCCCAAAGGTGTTTGATGGGGTTGAGGTCAGGGCTCTATGCAGGTCAGTCAAGTTTTTCTACAACGCTCTCGACAAACCATTTATTTATGGACCTTGCTTTGTCCACAAGGGCGTGGTCATGCTGAAACAAGAAAGAGCCTTCCCCATTCTGGGGAAGTTGGAAGCACACAATCGTCTAGATTGTCATAGTGTGCTGTAACGTTAAGATTTCCCCTCACTGGAACTAAGGGTGTTATGCAGGTGAATGAGGACCCAAAAGCGACTTGGCGAAAACAGAGTCTTTAATCCAGTAAAGTAAATCTACAATCATAAAGCATAATTCCACTCGTAATGACGAGAACAGACTGGAGACTCGATCATGAACTGCAGGTTGCCTTGGGAAGGCACTTGAACGTAGCAGACTCAGACACCTGTTCACCACGCAGCATCTGAGGGAAACACGACACGACAGGGCGATACACAGACACAGCACGGTGAACAATAGACAAGGATCCGACAGGGCAGAAACGGAAAACAAGGGGAGAAATAGGGACTCTAATCAGGGGAAAAGATAGGGAACAGGTGTGGGAAGACTAAATGATTGATTAGGGGAATAGGAACAGCTGGGAGCAGGAACGGAACGATAGAGAGAAGAGAGAGAGGAAGGGAGAGAGAAAAAGGGGAACGAACCTAAAAAGACCAGCAGGGGGAAAACGAACAGAAGGAAAAGCAAAATGACAAGACAATCTAAGACAAAACATGACAAAGGGTCCTAGCCCGAACCATGAAAAACAGTCCCAGACCATTATTCCTCCTTCACCATACTTTACAGTTGGCACTGTGCATTTGGGCAGTTAGCATTCTCCTGGCGTCCGCCAAACCCAGAGTCATCTGTCGGACTGCCAGACGGTGAAGCGTGATTCATCACTCCCGAAAACACGTCTCCACTGCTCCAGAGTCCAAAGGAGGCGATGGTTACACCACTCCAGCTGACGCTTGGCATTGCGCATGGTGATCCTAGGCTTGTGTGCGGCTGCTCGGCCATGGAAACCCATTTCACGAAGCTCCCAACGAACAGTTACTGTGCTGACGTTGGTTCCATTGGCAGTTGGAACTCGGTAGTGAGTGTTGCAACCGAGGACAGTTGATTCCTACGCACTAGGGGCTTCAGCACTCACCGGTCCCGTTCTGTGAGCTTGTGTGGCCTAAGACTTTGCGGCTGAGCCGTTGTTGCCCCTAGATGTTTCCACTTCACAATAACAGCACTTACAGTTACATTTACATTACATTTAAGTCATTTAGCAGACGCTCTTATCCAGAGCGACTTACAAATTGGTGCATTCACCTTATGACATCCAGTGGAACAACCACTTTACAATAGTGCATCTAAATATTTTAAGGGGGGGGGTGAGAAGGATTACTTTATCCTATCCTAGGTATTCCTTAAAGAGGTGGGGTTTCAGGTGTCTCCGGAAGGTGGTGATTGACTCCGCTGTCCTGGCGTCGTGAGGGAGTTTGTTCCACCATTGGGGAGCCAGAGCAGCGAACAGTTTTGACTGAGCTGAGCGGGAACTGTACTTCCTCAGTGGTAGGGAGGCGAGCAGGCCAGAGGTGGATGAACGCAGTGCCCTTATTTGGGTGTAGGGCCTGATCAGAGCCTGGAGGTACTGAGGTGCCGTTCCCCTCACAGCTCCGTAGGCAAGCACCATGGTCTTGTAGCGGATGCGAGCTTCAACTGGAAGCCAGTGGAGAGAGCGGAGGAGCGGGGTGACGTGAGAGAACTTGGGAAGGTTGAACACTAGACGGGCTGCGGCGTTCTGGATGAGTTGTAGGGGTTTAATGGCACAGGCAGGGAGCCCAGCCAACAGCGAGTTGCAGTAATCCAGACGGGAGATGACAAGTGCCTGGATTAGGACCTGCGCCGCTTCCTGTGTGAGGCAGGGTCGTACTCTGCGGATGTTGTAGAGCATGAACCTACAGGAACGGGCCACCGCCTTGATGTTAGTTGAGAACGACAGTTTGTTGTCCAGGATCACGCCAAGGTTCTTAGCGCTCTGGGAGGAGGACACAATGGAGTTGTCAACCGTGATGGCGAGATCATGGAACGGGCAGTCCTTCCCCGGGAGGAAGAGCAGCTCCGTCTTGCCGAAGTTCAGCTTGAGGTGGTGATCCGTCATCCACACTGATATGTCTGCCAGACATGCAGAGATGCGATTCGCCACCTGGTCATCAGAAGGGGGAAAGGAGAAGATTAATTGTGTGTCGTCTGCATAGCAATGATAGGAGAGACCATGTGAGGTTATGACAGAGCCAAGTGACTTGGTGTATAGCGAGAATAGGAGAGGGCCTAGAACAGAGCCCTGGGGACACCAGTGGTGAGAGCGCGTGGTGAGGAGACAGATTCTCGCCACGCCACCTGGTAGGAGCGACCTGTCAGGTAGGACGCAATCCAAGCGTGGGCCGCGCCGGAGATGCCCAACTCGGAGAGGGTGGAGAGGAGGATCTGATGGTTCACAGTATCGAAGGCAGCCGATAGGTCTAGAAGGATGAGAGCAGAGGAGAGAGAGTTAGCTTTAGCGGTGCGGAGCGCCTCCGTGATACAGAGAAGAGCAGTCTCAGTTGAATGACTAGTCTTGAAACCTGACTGATTTGGATCAAGAAGGTCATTCTGAGAGAGATAGCGGGAGAGCTGACCAAGGACGGCACGTTCAAGAGTTTTGGAGAGAAAAGAAAGAAGGGATACTGGTCTGTAGTTGTTGACATCGGAGGGATCGAGTGTAGGTTTTTTCAGAAGGGGTGCAACTCTCGCTCTCTTGAAGACGGAAGGGACGTAGCCAGCGGTCAGGGATAAGTTGATGAGCGAGGTGAGGTAAGGGAGAAGGTCTCCGGAAATGGTCTGGAGAAGAGAGGAGGGGATAGGGTCGAGCGGGCAGGTTGTTGGGCGGCCGGCCGTCACAAGACGCGAGATTTCATCTGGAGAGAGAGGGGAGAAAGAGGTCAGAGCACAGGGTAGGGCAGTGTGAGCAGAACCAGCGGTGTTGTTTGACTTAGCAAACGAGGATCGGATGTCGTCGATCTTCTTTTCAAAATGGTTGACGAAGTCATCTGCAGAGAGGGAGGAGGGGGGAGGGGGAGGAGGATTCAGGAGGGAGGAGAATGTGGCAAAGAGCTTCCTAGGGTTAGAGGCAGATGCTTGGAATTTAGAGTGGTAGAAAGTGGCTTTAGCAGCAGAGACAGAGGAGGAAAATGTAGAGAGGAGGGAGTGAAAGGATGCCAGGTCCGCAGGGAGGCGAGTTTTCCTCCATTTCCGCTCGGCCTTCCGGAGCCCTGTTCTGTGAGCTCGCATTGAGTCGTCAAGCCACGGAGCGGGAGGGGAGGACCGAGCCGGCCTGGAAGATAGGGGACATAGAGAGTCAAAGGATGCAGAAAGGGAGGAGAGGAGGGTTGAGGAGGCAGAATCAGGAGATAGGTTGGAGAAGGTTTGAGCAGAGGGAAGAGATGATAGGATGGAAGAGGAGAGAGTAGCGGGGGAGAGAGAGCGAAGGTTGGGACGGCGCGATACCATCCGAGTAGGGGCAGTGTGGGAAGTGTTGGATGAGAGCGAGAGGGAAAAGGATACAAGGTAGTGGTCGGAGACTTGGAGGGGAGTTGCAATGAGGTTAGTGGAAGAACAGCATCTAGTAAAGATGAGGTCGAGCGTATTGCCTGCCTTGTGAGTAGGGGGGAAGGTGAGAGGGTGAGGTCAAAAGAGGAGAGGAGTGGAAAGAAGGAGGCAGAGAGGAATGAGTCAAAGGTAGACGTGGGGAGGTTAAAGTCGCCCAGAACTGTGAGAGGTGAGCCGTCCTCAGGAAAGGAGCTTATCAAGGCATCAAGCTCATTGATGAACTCTCCGAGGGGACCTGGAGGGCGATAAATGATAAGGATGTTAAGCTTGAAAGGGCTGGTAACTGTGACAGCATGAAATTCAAAGGAGGCGATAGACAGATGGGTAAGGGGAGAAAGAGAGAATGACCACATGGGAGAGATAAGGATCCCTATGCCACCACCCCGCTGACCAGAAGCTCTCGGGGTGTGCGAGAACACGTGGGCGGACGAAGAGAGAGCAGTAGGAGTAGCAGTGTTGTCTGTGGTGATCCATGTTTCTGTCAGTGCCAAGAAGTCGAGGGACTGGAGGGAGGCATAGGCTGAGATGAACTCTGCCTTGTTGGCTGCAGATCGGCAGTTCCAGAGGCTACCGGAGACCTGGAACTCCACGTGGGTCGTGCGCGCTGGGACCACCAGATTAGGGTGGCAGCGGCCACGCGGTGTGGAGCGTTTGTATGGTCTGTGCAGAGAGGAGAGAACAGGGATAGACAGACACATAGTTGACAGGCTACAGAAGAGGCTACGCTAATGCAAGGAGATTGGAATGACAAGTGGACTACACGTCTCGAATGTTCAGAAAGTTAAGCTTACGTAGCAAGAATCTTATTGACTAAAATTATTAAAAATGATACAGTACTGCTGAAGTAGGCTAGCTGGCAGTGGCTGCGTTGTTGACTTTGTAGGCTAGCTGACAGTGGCTGCGTTGTTGACACTACACTAATCAAGTCGTTCCGTTGAGTGTAGTAGTTTCTACAGTGCTGCTATTCGGGGCTAGCTGGCTAGCTAGCAGTGTTGATTACGTTACGTTGCGTTAAAAGAACGACAATAGCTGGCTAGCTAACCTAGAAAATCGCTCTAGACTACACAATTATCTTTGATACACAGACGGCTATGTAGCTAGCTATGTAGCTAGCTACGATCAAACAAATCAAACCGTTGTGCTGTAATGAAATGAAATGAAAAATGTGATACTACCTGTGGAGCGAAGCGGAATGCGACCGGGTTGTTGAGTGCGGAAGTTCTATTCAGTAGACGTTGGCTAGCTGTTGGCTAGCTAGCAGTGTCTCCTACGTTAAGGACGACAAATAGCTGGCTAGCTAACCTCGGTAAATTAAGATAATCACTCTAAGACTACACGCTCTAAACTACACAATTATCTTGGATACGAAGACAGCAAAGACAACTATGTAGCTAGCTAACACTACACTAATCAAGTCGTTCAGTTGAGTGTAATAGTTTCTACAGTGCTGCTATTCGGTAGACGGTGGACGTTTGCTAGCTGGCTAGCTGCTGGGCAGATAGCAGTGTAGACTACGTTAGGACGACGAAATACGAAGTTGCAATAGAAGTGCTGACTGTTTCACTTTGTTGTCCTCTTTCTTTTCCTTTTTCTTCTGTCCTTCTTTTGTCCTTATTTTGTCTTCCTTTCTTCTGTTAACTAGATATTTTTTGTTGTTATTCTTTGTAAGCTAGCTAGCTTCTTCCAGGAGAGTCCCTAGCAACTGCTTAGCAACAAGTAAACAATTCTGCTAGCAATTCACCTAGCTAAGATAACTGTACAATTTTATGAAAAAAAATAGTTAATTTTTCAAAAGCCTGTCTTGTTTAGTTTGTTCCTTGTTTTGTCTTCTATTGAGTCTTGCAGTTTTCTCTTGATTTTTTTCGATGTACTTCACTCTAAAAAAACATTTAAATCTCAATAAATACAGGAGCTCATTTTTCAGCAGCTGCTCAATTTACAGTTGACTGGGGCAGCTCTCGGAGGGCAGAAATTTAACAAACTGACTTGTTAGAAAGGTGGCATTCAATGACAGGGCCACGTTGAAAGTCACTGAGCTCTTCAGTAAGACCATTCCACTGACAAATGCTTGTATATGGAGATTGCATGGCTGTGTGCTTGATTTTATATACCGGTCAGCAATGGGTGTGGCTGAAATAGCCAAATCCACTCATTTGAAGGGGTGTCCACATACTTTTGTATATATAGTGTCATTTCAGTTCAAGTGTCAAATCAGTGCTACAGTGCTCTTTGAAGTCACACAGCTCCTGTGTTCTGTCCCCTTCACTCCCTTTCCCAGGGCTCAAATCAAACCAATTAATGTCAGAGATATTGAGTGGCTGTTAGGTCCTCTTCTATTCTGGTCTCAAAGGCAGAGCAGTTAAGTAGTATAGAGACCCTCTGAGGAAATTGTCTCGCTTTGCTACACTCACGGCTGTCGTATGTGTGTGTGGAACTTGGAATTGCTACCATCAAAACGAATTTGATATATTCAAGGCTGCACTTTCAGGACAAATAACGAAGAATTTCAGATATTTTCTGTGAGGTATTTCCAAAGGGTTTTAATATCAAATGGACATTTTATTTGTCACATGCTCTGAATACAAGTAGACCTTACCGTGAAATGCTTACTTACAAGCCCTTAACTCTATTTCTCTAACTGTGTGGTTGGTTAAGAAAATATTCACTAAATAAACTCAAGTTTAAAAAATTAAGAAAAAGTAACAAGAAAATTACATAACAATAACGAGGCTCATACAGGGGGTAGTGGTACCAAATTGATGTGCTGGGTTACAGGTCAGTTGAGGTCATTTGTAAGGTGATTATGCATAGATAATAAACAGTGAGTAGTAGCAGTCTAAAAACAAAGGGGGGGGGGGCTGTCAATGTAAATAGTCCGAGTGGCCATTTAATTAATTGTTCATCAGTCTTATGGCTTGGGGGTAGAAGCTGTTAAGGAGCCTTCTGGTCCGAGACTTGGCGCTCCGGTACCGATTGCGGTGCGGTAGAAGAGAGAACAGTCTCTGACTTGGGTGACTGGAATGGCAGGTAGCTTGGCCCCAGTGATGTACTGGGCCGTACGCACTACCTTCTGTAGCGCCTTACGGTCAAGCCTCGAAGCGAGCATAAAAGGCATTTAGCTCGTCTGGTAAACTCCCGTCACTGAGCAGCTCGCGGCTGGTTTAACCTTTGTAGTCCATAATAGATTTCAAGCCCTGCCACATCCCACGAGCATCAGTCCCGGTGTTGTAGGATTCAATCATAGTCCTGTATTGATGCTTTTCTTGTTTTATGGGTCATCTGAGGGCATAGTGGAATTTCTAAAAAGTGTCTGAATTAGTGTCCCGCTCCTTGAAAGCGGCAGCTTTAGCTTTGTGCGGATGTTGCCTGTAATCCATGGCTTCTGGTTTGGATATGTACATATGTTCACTGTGGTGGATGACGTAGTTGATGCACTTATTGATGAAGCCAGTGACTGAGGTGGTATACTCCTTAATGCCATTGGATGAATCCCGGAACATATTGCAGTCTATGCTAGCAAAACACTCCTGTAGCGTAGTATCCGCGTTATCTGAAAACTTCCGTATAGAGCAAGTCACAGATACTTCCTGCTTTAGTTTTTGCTTGTAAGCAGGAATCAAGAGGATATAATTATGGTCAGATTTGCCAAATGGAAGGCGAGGGAGACCTTTGTATGAGTCTCTGTGTGTGGAGTAAAGGTGGTCTAGAGTTGTTTTTCCTTTGTTTGCACATGTGACATGCTGGTAGAAATGAGGTATAAAGGATTTAAGTTTGCCTGCATGAAAGTCCCCGGCCACTAGGAGCGTCGCTTCTGGAGGAGCATTTTCTTGTTTGCTTATAGCCTTATACATCTCGTTGAGTGCGGTCTTAGTGCCATCATTGGTTTGTGGTGGTAAGTAGATGGATACTAATAATATACAGTAGATGATAACTCTATTGGTAGATAGTGTGGTATACAGCTTAACATGAGGTATTCTATCTCAGTCGAGCAATACCTTGAGACTTCTTAAGATTTGACATCGCGCACCAGCAGTTATAGACAAATAGACACACCCCCCCGCCCATTGTCTTACCAGACGTAGCTGCTCTGCCATGCCAATGTACAGATAAGCCAGCCAAAATGAGTTAAACAATGCGAAAAAACTATAACAAAATAGCACAGTTGTTTAGGAGCCCGTAAAACAGCAGCCATCACAGATTACTTATGAGTAATGGAGTAAAGTAACACATTATTTTTTCAATTTTTTTATTGGGTAATATTATTAGTTATACTTGTCAACTAACATGTGTTACTTTCAGAATCTCTGTTTCTGATCCGATCTTGACTTCCTCATTTAGTTTTCGAGCAAGCGGAGAAAGGCTGTTTGGAGAAAGGTCAGTGCCTCCATAAAAATGTAAAGAGGGCACACCTCTGATCTTTGCCATTGATCACTTATGTGATAGCAAAGCCCACAGAGGGTTTACCTGTCTAGTGGCAAGTATGCTCTCTATACATCTCTATGGATCCGTGTAACCTTTGTGCGGTCTATAACCTGAACTGGTGGCTCGAGAGAGAGATTTTGAATGAAAAGATAAAGAAAGGAAATCTTTACGGATGTTTGGCTTAATGTATATATGCCTAGTTAAGCAGCCCATATGATAGGGCAGCACTTGTAGACTAGCACAGGAAAGGATTGCATGGCTTCCACATATTGTGTCACCATCCAAGGGACTGTCAACTCAGGTCTACTGGCCGTCTCTCTCTCGGGGGTAAACCCTTGTGTCCCCTCGCATACTGGCCTTTTCTACGAAGTCTTTTCTGCTGGTTACTTTAATTATATTTATAGAATTTGTATGCATTCACAAATGTCGACTGCACGATCTATTTGGGGTTTTATGTCATGTTTTTATTTTATGCGTCCGTCTCAACAGTATTTCTATCTCAGCTCTGTGCAAAGTGTTTTCAAATCTCAGGCTCTTGGATATATTTCCATCTCAAGCGAACTCATGGATAGACTAACCTGTTCCTCCACACATTGACTCTGTACCCCCTTGTATATAGCCTCCACATTGACTCTGTACTGGTACCCCTGTATATAGCCTCCACATTGACTCTGTACTGGTACCCCCTGTATATAGCCTCCACATTGACTCTGTACTGGTACCCCCTGTATATAGCCTCCACATTGACTCTGTACCGGTACCCCCTATATATAGCCCCCACATTGACTCTGTACTGGTACCCCTGTATATAGCCTCCACATTGACTCTGTACCGGTACCCCTGTATATAGCCTCCACATTGACTCTGTACTGGTACCCCCTGTATATAGCCTCCACATTGACTCTGTACCGGTACCCCCTGTATATAGCCTCCACATTGACTCTGTACCGGTACCCCCTGTATATAGCCTCCACATTGACTCTGTACCGGTACCCCCTGTATATAGCCTCCACATTGACTCTGTACCGGTACCCCCTGTATATAGCCTCGCTACTGTTATTTTACTACTGCTCTTTAACTATTTTTTACTTATCTATTTATTACTTAACACTTATTTTTATTAAAACTGCATTGTTGGTTAAGGGCTTGAAAGTAAGCAGTTCACTGTTACGGTCTACACTTGTTGTAATCGGCGCATGTGACAAATACAATTTGACATGACTTGATTAGTCTTAATTTGTTTAAAGTAGTTACAACGTAAAACTATTGATTTCACCTTCCTACAGCAGAGTTATTTGAAAGCCACTGATATCAATACATTTCAGACGTGCTATGATTGTACTTAAGAGGAATATTAATCTTAATATGAAGGTGGGGGTCTCTGGGGGAGACACTGATAGACTGACTTGTTATACCTCTGTTACTATTAATGGCAATACATTATGTTTGTCCTCCATTTATGCGCCAAATGATAAATCCTTTTTTGAAGACCTGAAGCTTAAATTGTTAGACTTCCCAGACTCAGTGACCATCCTTGGGGGAGATTTTAACTTGACTCTAGATCCTACTATTAATACCACCAGTGATAATTTCTTGGCACTCCGGGCACCTTCAAATTATATTAAGACCTTTTTAGATGACTTGAACATTGTGAATGCCTGGCACCTAACAAATCCTAGTACTAGAGATGATCTTATTGTGTCCCCATCATCAGACTTTCTCAAAAATTGATTGTCTTCACCTCCCCTGTTTCTCTGAAATGTACATCTCATGCAGAGATTTGAACTATGCTGCTATCTGACCATTCTCCATTATTGATTTATTTAGAGATTCCTCCAGGATTCACAGGTTAAGAAATGGCAGTAGGGAATTCTTAAACAAAATTTTGAATGGCATGAGTGATTTCTTACAGGTTTATGCATAACCAGGGGTAGGCCCCCATACATTATGGCAAGTAACATTTACAACGGAGAATAAGATGGTGACCAGTTCTAGGGATTAATTTATTCATTTGAAAGCGAGACAGAAGGACTATGAGAATGCGGATAGACTGAGTAGGCACTTGGCAATGAAACTGACGCAAACTGAACATTTGTCATCTATTGATGTCATTAGGAACAATAACGGTGAACTTTGTACCCCTCCCTCCCAAATGAATCATACTTTCATTACTTTTTATTCCAATCTGTATACTTCTGAGTTTCCTAAAAGCTCGAGGAAGATGTTGTCCTTTTTAATTCCTGGGAACTTCCTTCCCTTTCTCTTAAAAACCTCTTAAGGATCGGACCCTTTTTTTAAAATTTAGCCTAAAATGACATGTCCAAATCTAACTGCCTGTAGCTCAGGACCTGAAGCAAGGATATGCATATTCTTGAAACCATTTGAAAGGAAACACTTTGAAGTTTGGAAATGTGAAAGGAATGTAGGAGAATAACACATTCGATCTGGTAAAAGATAATACAAAGAAAGAAACATGCGTTTAAAAAAAAGTTTTGTTCCATCATCTTTGAAATGCAAGAGAAAGGCCATGATATCACTTACGAGTCTAGGCGTCATTTGCATTTTGGCCACTAGAAAGCAGCAGTGTATGTGCAAAGTTTTAGACTGATCCAATGAATCATTGCATTACTGTTCAAAATGTTGTATCCCGTAGAGGTTAATCAAGTCATCTCCTTGGCAGGACTGAAGACGGCCTTAGATTCAATGGCAAAATCCAAGTCATCCCTCCTGCATTATTGTTGGCTGTGTGGGATTTAGTCGGATCTGTATTTCTAGACTCAATCAACCACTCGCTGGAGATTGGGACATTCCATAGGGACCAAAAGAACAGCAATTATTTCCTTGCTATTGAAAGGTGTCAAGGACCCACGTGAATGTCCAAGCTACAGGCCCTTATCAATTTGAAATGTGATTTTAAACTCCTTGTGAAGGTCTTGTCAAAAAGACTAGAGACCTGCATATCATCATTGGTTAATTCTGACCAATCAGGATTCATAAAGGGTCGGTTGGCCTCAGACAACATATACTGCCTATTCCATATTACAGACTCCGCCGCTTCTCAATCACAAGCTTACGCTGTCCTCTCATTAGATGCAGATAAGGTGTTTGACCGTGTGGAATAGGCTGTTTTGGAACATGTTGGCTTCGGGTCATCATTCATTATATTGAACAAAAATAAAAACAGAACATGTAAAGTGCTAACACCATGTTTCATGAGCTGAAATAAAAGATCCCAGAAATTTTCCAGATGCACAAAAAGCTTATTTCTCTTAAATGTTCTGCACAAATCTGTTTACATCCCTGTTAGTGAGCATTTCTCCTTTGCCAAGAAAATCAATTCACCTGACAGGTGTGGCATATCAAGAAGCTGATTAAAACAGCATGATCATTATACGGGTGCACCTTGCGCCGGGGACAATAAGAGGCCATTATAAAATGTGCAGTTTTGTCACAGAAAACAATGCCACAAATCACCCGGACAGTAATTCTGTCTGTAATAAAACTAATTCTGATTGGTTGGGCCTGGCTCCCCAGTGGGTGGGCCTATGCCCTCCCAGCCCAACCCATGACTGTGCCCCTGCCCAGTCAAGTGAAGTCCATAGATTAGGGCCTAATTGATTTATTTCACTTGATTGATTTCTTATATGAACTGTAATTCAGTAAAATCATTGAAATTGTTGTGCTTGTATTTTTTTCAGTATAATATGACCAGCACCTTATACACAGGCCCCACTCCCAGTGTCCAGACTGGCCATTCCACTGCCCCAGAGATTGTCCTACAAAGATGCACATGGCAGGGTTGTTCTCTGAGCCTATTTCCACTTTAATTAGAACTGCTAGCCCATTTAGCAAAATATGAACATTTAGCCTATTACGATCAAAGAGACAGTCCACCATATCTCCCTGGATGCTGATGATATCTTACTCTATTTGTCCGATGTCTGTAATTCTACAGTGCATTCGGAAAGAATTCTGACCCCTTGACTTTTTCCACATTTTCCTACATTACAGCCTTTTTCTAAAATTGATTACAATTTTTTTCCACATCAATCTACACAAAATACCTCACAATGAAAAAGCAAACCGGTTTTTAGAAATGTGTGCAAATGTATGAAAAATTAAAACACAGAAATACCTTATTTACATGAGTATTCAGACCATTTGATATGTGATTCGAAATTGAGCTCAGGTGCATCCTGTTTGCATTGATCATTCTTGAGATGTTTCTATTGATTGTGCATGATTTGGAAAGGCACACACCTGTCTATACAGTGCCTTGCAAAAGTATTGGCGTTTTTCCTATTTTAATTCATTACAAACTGTAATTTAAATGGATTTTAGTTTTGGCCTTCATGTAATGGACATACACAAAATAGTCCACATTTGTGAAGTGAAATAAAAAATATAAACAATGGAATATTTAAAAACGTAAAAGTGGTGGGTGCATATGTATTCACACCACTTTGCTATGAAGCCACTAAATAAGATCTGATGGAACCAATTACCTTGAGAAGTCACATAATTATGTTACATAAAGTAAACCTGTGTGCAATCTAAGTGTCACATGATCTGAGTATATACAATTGAAGTCGGATGTTTACATACACCTTAGCCAAATACATTTAAACTCAGCTTTTCAAAATTCCAGACATTTAATCCGAGTATATATGTCCTGTCTTAGGTCAGTTAGGATCACCACTTTATTTTAAGAATGTGAAATTACAGAATAATAGTAGAGAGAATGATTTATTTCAGATTTTATTTCATTCCCAGTGTGTCAGAAGTTTACATACAGTCAATTAGTATTTGGTAGCATTGCCTTTATTTATTTTTAACTTGGGTCAAACATTTTGGGTAGCCTTACACAGGCTTCCAACAAGAAGTTGGGTGAATTTTGGCCCATTCCTCCTGACAGGGCTGGTGTTACTGAGTCAGGTTTGTAGGCCTCCTTGCTCGCACACGCTTTTTCAGTTCTGACCACAAATTTTCTATAGGATTGCGATCAGGGCTTTGTGATGGCCACTCCAATACCTTGACTTCGTTGTCCTTAAGCCATTTTGTCACAACTTTGAGAGTATGCTTGGGGTCATTGTCCATTTGGAGGACCCACTTGCAACCAAGAATTAACTACCTGAATGTCTTCAGAAGTTGCTTCAATATAGCCACATCATTTTCCAGCCTCATGATGCCATCTATTTTGTGAAGTGCACCAGTCCCTCCTGCAGCAAAGCACCCCCACAGCATGATGCTACCACCCCGTGCTTCATGGTTGGGATGGTGTTCCTCGGCTTGCAAGCCTCCCCCTTTTTCATCCATTATGGTCAAACAGTTCTATTTTTGTTTAATCAGACCAGAGGATATTTCTCCAAAAAGTACGATATTTGTCCCCATGTGCAGTTGCAAACTGTAGTCTGGCATTTTAATGGTGGTTTTGGAGCAGTGGCTTCTTTCTTGCTGAGCGGCCTTCCAGGTTATGTCCCAATAGGACTTGTTTTACTGTGGATATAGATACTTTTGAACCTGTTTCCTCCAGCATCTTCACAAGGTCCTTTGCTGTTGTTCTGGGATTGATTTGCACTTTTTGCACCAAAGTACATTCATCTCTAGGAGACATAACGCGTCTCCTTCCTGAGCGGTATGATGGCTGCATGGTCCAATGGTGTTTATACTTGCGTAAGATTGTTTGCACAGATGAACGTGGTACCTTCAGGCATTTGGAAATTGCTCCCAAGGATGAACCAGACTTGTGGAGATCTACAATTCCTTTTCTGAGGTCTCAGCTGATTTATTTTGATTTCCCATGATGTCAAGAGGCACAGAGTTTGAAGGTAGGCCTTGAAAATACACCCACAGGTACACCTACAATTGTCTCCAATTATGTCAATTAGAAGAAGCTTCTAAAGTCATGACATCATTTTCTGGAATTTTCTATGCAGTTTAAAGGCACAGTCAACTTAGTCTATGTAAACGTCTGACCCACTGGAATTGTGATACAGTGAATTTTAAGTGATATATTCTGCTTGTAAACAATTGTTGGAAAAATGACTTGTATCATGCACAAAGTAAATGTCCTAACCGACTTGCCAAAAATATAGGTTGTTAATAAGAAATTTGTGGAGTGGTTGAAAAATGAGTTTTAATGACTCCAACATAAGTGTATGTAAACGTCCGACTTCAACTGTATACACCTGTTCTAAAAGGCCACAGAGTCACCACCAAGATATCGGCACTATGAAGACCAAGGAGCTCTCCAAACAGGTCAGGGACAAAGTTATGGAGAAGTACAAATCAGGGTTGGGGTATAAAAAAAAATCTCATTAACTTTGAACATCCCATGGAGCACCATTATATCCTTTATTAAAACATGGAAAGAATATGGCACCACAACAAACCTGACAAGAGAGGGCCGCCCACCAAAACTCACAGACCAGGCAAGGAGGGCATTCATCAGAGAGGCAACAAAGAGACAGAAGATAACCCTGAAGGAGCTGCAAAGCTGCACAGCGGAGATTGAAATATCTGTCCATTGGACCACTTAAAGTTGTACACTCCACGGACCTGGGCTTTATGGAAGAGTGGCCAGAAGAAAGCCATTGCTTAAAGAAAATGCCAAAAGGCATGTGGGAGACTCCCCAAACATATGAAAGAAGGTACTCTGCTCAGATGAGACTAAAATTGAGCTTTTTGGCCATCAAGGAAAACACTACGTCTGGCGCAAACCCAACACCTCCCATCACCATGAGAACACCATCCATGACGTTGGCAGTATCATGCTGTGGGGATGTTTTCATATGGCAGGGACTGGGAAACTGGTCAGAATTGAAGGAATGATGGATGTCGCTAACTACAGGGAAATTATTGGGGGAAACCTGTTTCAGTCTTCCAGAGATTTGAGACTGGGATGGAGGTTCGCCTCGAAGAATGGGCAAAAAACAAAGTGACTAGATGTGCCAAGCTTATAGAGACTCACCAAGAGACTTGCAGCTGTAATTGCTGCAAAAGGTTGCTCTACAAAGTATTGACTTTGGGGGGGGGGGGGGGGGGGGGTGAATAGTTATGCACTCTCAAGTTCTCTGTTTTCATTTCTTGTTTGTTTCACAATAACAAATATTTTGCAGCTTCAAAGTGGTAGGCATGTTGTGTCAATAAAATGATTACAACCCCCCTTCCCCCAAAATCCATTTTAATTCCAGGTTGTAAGGCAACAAAATAGGATAAATGCCAAGGGAGTGAATACTTCATCAAGCCACTGTATAACGTCCCACAGTTGACAGTGCTTGTCAGAGCAAAAACCAAGCCATGAGTCCAAGGAATTGTCTGTAGAGCTCCAAGACAGGATTGTGTCGAGGCACATGTCTGGGGAAGGGTATCAAACAAAATTCTGCAGCATTGAAGATCCCCATGAACGCAGTGGCCTCCATCATTCTTAAATGAAAGAAGTTTGGAACCACCAAGATTATTCTTAGAGCTGGCCGCCTGGCCAAACTGAGTAATCGGGGGAGAAGGGCCTTGGTCAGGGAGGGACCAAGAACCCAATGGTCACACTGATAAAGCTCCAGAATTCCTCTGCAGCACTCCACCAATCAGGCCTTTATGGTAGAGTGGCCAGATGGAAAGCCAATCCTCAGTAAAAAGGGACATGACAGCCTGCTTGGAGTTTGCCAAAAGGCACCTTATGACTATCAGACCATGAGAAACAAGATTCACTGGTCTGATGAAACCAAGATAGAACTTGTCACGTCTGAAGGAAACCTGGCACCATCCCTACAGTGAAGCATGGTGATGGCAGCATGATGCTGTGGAAATGCTTTTCAGCGTCAAGGTCTGAGACACTATTCAGGATCGAGGCAAAGATGAACTGGGCAAAGTACAGAGAGATCCTTGGTGAAAACCTGCTCCAGAGTGCTCAGGATCTCAGACTGCGGCAAAGGTTCACCTTTCAACAGGATAACAACCCTAAGCACACAGCCAAGAAATTACAGGAGTAGCTTTGGGACAAGTCTCTGAATGTCCTTGAGTGGCCCAGCCAGAGCCCAGACTTGAATCCGATCAACCATCTCTGGGAGAGATGAAAATAGCTAACAGAGCTTGAGAGGATCTGCAGAGAAGAATGGGAGAAACTAACAAATACAGATGTTCCAAGCTTGCAGTGTCATACCCAAGAAGACTCAAGACTGTAATTGCTGCCAAAGGTGCTTCAAGAAATACTGAGTAAAGGTCCTGAATACTCATGTGATATTTCAGTTTTAAATTTTTTATCAATTTACAAAAATGTCTAAAAACCTGTTTTTGCTTTGTCATTATGGGGTATTGTGTGTAGATTGATGAGGAATAAAAACTATTTAATCAATTTTAGAATAACGCTGATACGTAACGATGTGGAAAAAGTCAAGGGGTCGGAATTATTTCCGAAGGCACTGTATATCACACGTACTTGACCTCTATAAAAGAATTTGGCTCCTTCTCTGGCTATAAAATGATCTAAATGCCTCTAACCCCACAGCCAAACAAGTCACATTACCCTCTTTACCTATCACTTTAGAAAATAAGGGATTTACATAACTGGGCATTTCAATTCGATCCAATTTGAAAGTCATGGTTCATGAGAATTTCAGTGCAACATTGGAGAAAATAAAGATCTAAGTACAGCAGATGGTCTCAGACGCCAGGACAGCGGAGTCAATCACCACCTTCCGGAGACACCTGAAACCCCACCTCTTTAAGGAATACCTAGGATAGGATAAAGTAATCCTTCTCACCCACCCCCCTTAAAATATTTAGATGCACTATTGTAAAGTGGTTGTTCCACTGGATGTCATAAGGTGAATGCACCAATTTGTAAGTCGCTCTGGATAAGAGCGTCTGCTAAATGACTTAAATGTAATGTAATGTAATGTCTCCACTTCGTGTTACTATTTAAGAAAGAGTTTTGCTTACTCAAATGAATGTACTCCCCAGTATTAATTCACTTCCTCCCCCAACTTCACTCTTTAAGGACATAGGTATGCACTACTTGACCAAAAAGTACGTGGACACCTGCTCGTCGAACATCTAATTCCAAAATCATTGGCATTAATTTGGAGTTGGTCCCCCCTTTGCTGCTATAACAGCCTCCACTCTTCTGGGAAGTCTTTCCACTAGATGTTGGAACATTGCTGCGGGGACTTGCTTCCATTCAGCCACAAGAGCATTTGTGAGGTCAGGCACTGATGTTGGGCAATTAGGCCTGGCTCGCAATTCATCCCAAAAGCAAAAAATTGACTGACTAGTTGGAAAGGTGGCATCTTATGAAGGTGTCACGTTTAAAGTCACTGAGCACTTCTGTAAGGCTATTCTAGTACCAATATTTGTGTACGAGATTGCATGGCTGTGGGCTCGATTTCATACATCTGTCTGTAATGGAAATAGCCGAATCCACTCATTTGAAGAGGTGTCCACATACTTATTTTTTGAATAGGAAACATCCTAGAATTAGTCTCTCCACTTTGCAAAGCCCCCAAAAATGTTGAAGGGCTCGCTCTACCCAACATTAAACTCTACTATTAGGCATTTCAGCTGTCACTGAGTATTTGGCTTGAAGTGCCTTTGCGGAAAGTAGAGGAGGCCAAGTCTCACCCAATTAGAATTCAGGACCTTCCTTCTTCTGCGATAAATCAAAATACTGCCTCGTCTTTTATGGGATCTATTGCAAAAAACACATAGACTATTTTGGTACCAAATTAATAATTATCTGGGCACAACTTGTAATTTTCATGAGATATCTCCCATTTGCAATAACAATTTTCTTTTATCAGGCTCTATGCCCTTTAACTTCCCTCCCTCCAAGGTAATCATGTTTTGGAGGATATCTTCAACCTGTAAGGGTTTCGTTCAAGATCGGAAAAAGTAATATTCCCTCCCTGCTCCTTCCGCTTTTTAAAACATTTTTTAAATACATTTTTTAAATATTTTTACCTCAGACTCCATACAGTGCTGAAAACCAACAGGACCAAAAACCAGGGTACCACTCTTTATGGAACTAATTGATGCAATAAATGTACCCAATCTGAGGTGGGCAATTATATGCATGAGGTTTTGGAGCTGTGTACCAGTGAAGAAGACTCTTTGGGTTCATGTTGAATAACATTTAAAATATTAACAAGGCAGGAACGTACCTGCAAGGCCCATCCCTCCTCTTGCTTGGTTGTAACCCTAGCATTTCGCTATCTTATCAACAGAGGCGGATTGTTATGGCTGCAATAACAGCAGGCAAAAAAAACGATTCTAACATGCTGACCACACAGCTTGTGTCGCATGCCCTCGCGTTGCAAAATACATTTACACATACATGTCACTCAGTCATTGCACCCATACTGCTTGTGCGCGCCAAGAAGCGTCTGCATTGCCAAGTGCTAAAATAGAAGTCAGTTCTATTTGTGACGCTGAATGCGGTGCAAGTCCTGCCTCTCCCGTCTCCTCATTGGTTTATAGAAGCAGATACCCACGTGCCCTCTTCTCATTGGATATACCCACGTGGGTGGTTGAAATATGAACTGAGGTCGGTCGGTCATCATGGTAATACTATGAAAGTTAGATACCAATCACCATATAAAGTCCAAAGAAGAAAAAGCCTGAAGGGAGGAGAGATGACTAGAAACGGTTGACTTTGGAATAGAGGACCTTGTGCATTTCAGGTAAAATAATAACTCAACATTTATATCCCAAGACAAATTAGCTAGTAACAGCAAGCTAGCTAAATAGGACAAATTAGCTAGCAACTGCAAGCCAGCTAGCTATATTGCCATTAATGTTTAATGTTTTTTGACCTGTCCCCAAATAAATATAATTGGTTCAAAGTTTGTTTTGATATTTCAACCTGCGTGTCGTGATCGCGTATGGTGTGGTCTGGGCATGGTGTAAGGAATTGGTTTGAACTGGGTATTGCCCTTTGCAGATTTTGGTTGCTTATGTATTTGGACATTACACAGCTGTAAAGAGCCACTGTCAGACTGTGTGGGTCCAAGCCCGAAACTCTGGTCAATTGGTCACATGCTATGTCCCACTTGCAAGAGCTAATTTAACAACAATGTTTGGTCTTGCGGATGGGAGATAGAGATGTCCTTCTCTGTCTTTTTAAACCATTTGTTTTTCCTATGTGGCTCTGGGTTGGTAGCCTTTGAGAATAACATTTGAATAGACTGATTTAATTTGGAACCACTGAAACATATTTGTCTTGAATCGGTTTTGTTCTCTTTCATTTGTTTGTTTTTGTTCTGGGTTTTCTACATCTTGTTTGTTTGTTTTCCTCCTGGACATATTAGTATGCATTGTATCTTGAAAACGTAATTGTCTAAGGCATGCAAGAAAAACAAAGCAACTGGAGAAATTAGTGATCAAACCTGAGTTAGTAAGTAGCCTATCTTTGATAGAACGTGAACGGCTCGCCTTGCTCCTTCCGACTGTCAAACAAACTGCGAGATTTTGGGATTTCTTTTCGTGAAAGTATCACAGAGTACTATAATGGTAATATGATGCATTACTTTCCACAAAGTAATATATGACCTTTTCAAGTAACTAATCCCAACACTGTTAATATGTAACAGATTAATATGTTAATTCCAACCCCAAAAATGTTTATAGACGTGCTGACCGAGGGGAAACTGTATAAATAATAAAGAAAGCCGCACACTAAATGATGCTCCCAACAATTTAACGGTTACAGACAAATTGTTGGGAGCATATTTAGAGTGTGATTTAACAGATAAAATACACAACATTCAGATACAGTAATAACAATTATTGCATTAAGTAATAACCCAAACACCTCTAGCCCACTCAAACCTTTTACTTACTATGATTCCACTATTTGAATTGTCGGGAGCATGTTTAGAATGTATACGGTCTAATATACCTCGGCTTTCAGCCAATCAGCATTCAGGACTTGAACCACCCAGTTTATAATAAGTAATAACCCTCCACCTCTAGCCCAGTCAAACCCTTTACTTACTATGATTCCGCTATTTGACTTGGTGAGACTTCTGTCTACGATGTCTTTGTAAAACATTCCACCAGGGTTAAACTGTGTGGCCCAGACAAACTTGTGTCGGTGAAAGAGAGCGTCCATCCCAATGATTTTAGCATTGTCCTCGATGCGAGCATGCAGCTTCTGCCCGTGGCTCTGCTTAAACGGATAGACAAAACTTCGGATTTCAGTGTCATTAGCAACGTAGAGCACTTGATCCTCTGGTCCTGCCCGTCGAGTTCATTAAGGTAGAAGAAAAAAAACACAAAGGAAATAATATAAATGAAAAGAGTGTACCTTCCAGGTTACAATACAATAAGCATATTCCACGTAGCTTCTACACAACTAGCATATTACAACCAAAACCGATCGTAGCAATCAGAATAATTGTGACGCATAATTGTTCAAGCCTAATTAAGTCTACATTTTGATGTGATGTGTGACTATCAAATTGTCATGCGCTTGATTATGTACTGTATGTGTAATCAAAATGGTAATGGTAAGCTCTTACCTTTGGTTATACATTCACCATCGATTTCTTTAAAGTTACGGTCGCATGTGCATTTGAAGGATCCTTTGGTATTGGTGCAGTAGTGAGAGCACATGCCAAACTGAAGGCATTCATTGATCTCTGAGAAATAGACAAAGAATAAAGGGTTATAATTCCCATAAAGCCGTAAATGATTAAAAGAGGTTCCGTCAAAACGCTGTCTGAGGTCTGTCCTTGAATATAAAAGAGATAACCTCTTAGGAGTAGTACGAATTCTCTCTTTGACAGTTCATATCTAAAACCAGCCCAACACATTTATCAAAAAGAAAGAACAGGCAGAGTAGATACGCTCCACATTGCAATTGTCCAGTGGTCAGGAGCTATCAGAGCTTTTCTGCCGTGATAACGACAGACTTGACGCGATGGCGCATGTACCGTAAAGTGGGGCCTTCTTGCCGTCTGCTCTCTATTTGAATGGCAACTTAACAGTTCAAACTCTTAGCGGCAAATGAATGCAAAATAAAAACCACGAGACGGAGAAGATAAAAAAAGCGGCGCCACCGCTGTGCTGTACCTTCACACTGCCTCGTCGTCTGGCTCCTCTGAAAGCCGGCCTTGCACTGACAGAGTGCATCGGTTCCTGTATCATTGCAGAATGCGTCATCTCCACATAGACCCACTCCCTCTCCACATAGCCCTTCCTTGGAAACCACTGTATAACATATGGACATCACAATAACGCATCACATATGGTGTAAGTTGGATGCTGTTTGTGCACTCTTCGAAAAAAGGGTTCCAAAAGGGTTCTTCGGCTGTCCCCATTGAAGAACCTTTATTGGTTCCAGGTAAAACCGTTTTTGGTTTCTACATGGAACCCAAAAGGGTTCTATCTGGAACCAAAAAGGGTTCTTCAAAGGGTTCTCCTATGGGGACCCATTCATATATTTTTCTCTCTAAGAGTGTGCATTGATTAATAAACTGAAAGTGTAACATGGTGATTTGAATAATAAAAACATCCATTAGCACAGTCAGTACACCACTTTTCTCTCTCATTCAGCTTTTGTAAATAGAGTACTCTACGTGCTGGGAATAAACATGCCCTGAGTGCACAGATGTTGTTAGAGCTGACAGTGCCCAAAATGCATGATTTTATGCATTTCAGTTATGTTTTTAGTTCCGAATGTTCGATCCAGGAGAGAGCATTTATTTGGAAGATTATGTGGGACTTATCCTGCCTTCCTTCCTTCCTTTACTACTTACTTCCTTCCTTATATTTCTTGGGAGTACTGAGACTGAACCTGAACTGAACTGAGACAGATAGAGAGAGACAGACAGACAGACATAGAGAGAGAGAGACAGATATATACAGAGGGGGAGCGACAGAGACAGATACAGAAAGCGAGGGAGAGAGAGTGCGAGGGAGACAGCGAGGGAGACAGCGAGGGAGAGTGAGCATGCAAGAGAGCGAGGGAGAAAGCGCTAGAGAGTGAGCGTGCGAGAGAGCGAAGGAGAAAGCGCGAGAGTGAGTGTGCGAGAGAGTGAACGTGCGAGAGAGAGCGTGCGAGAGAGTGAGCGTGCAAGAGAGAGAGCGTGCAAGAGAGAGAGCGTGCGAGAGAGTGAGTGCGAGAGAGCGAGGGAGAAAGTGCGAGAGAGTGAGCGTGCGAGAGAGCGAGAGAGTGAGCGTGCGAGAGAGCGAGGGAGAAAGTGCGAGAGAGTGAGCGTGCGAGAGAGCGAGAGAGTGAGCGTGCGAGAGAGCGAGGGAGAAAGCGCAAGAGTGAGCGTGCGAGAGAGTGAACACGCGAGAGAGAGAGCGAGAGAGAGAGAGAGCGAGAGAGAGAGCGAGGGAGAGAGGGAGAGTGAGCGTGCGAGAGAGCGAGAGAGAGAGAGTGAGGGAAAGAGTGCGAGAGAGTGAGCGTGCGAGAGAGCGAGGGAGAAAGCGCGAGAGAGTGAGCGTGCGAGAGAGTGAAGGAGAAAGCGCGAGAGTGAGCGTGCGAGAGAGTGAACGTGCGAGAGAGAGAGCGTGCGAGACAGCGAGAGAGTGAGTGCGAGAGAGCGAGGGAGAAAGTGCGAGAGAGCGAGGGAGAAAGTGCGAGAGAGTGAGCGTGCGAGAGAGCGAGAGTGAGTGTGCGAGAGAGCGTGCGAGAGAGTGAACGTGCGAGAGAGAGAGCGAGAGAGAGAGAGCGAGGGAGAGAGCGAGCGAGGGAGAGTG